>NC_084637.1:1647722-1705222 GCF_033978795.1 Nerophis ophidion | reverse complement strand
GTCATCTACTGAGTTACTATGGTCATCTAATGAGTTACTATGGTCATCTAGTGAGTTACTATGGTCATGTAATGAGTTACTATGGTCATCTAATGAGTTACTATGGTAATGTGAGTCACAGCAGCTCAGACGAGGCACCAAGCAGTGTGGGTGGGGAGTGTTTCCACAGAGTGTTTCCAGAGCCTGAAATGTGGGTGTCAGTGACAGACGTGGAAGGAGATTTTTCCAACTAAATTCTAAAGCTTAGTGATATATGACATATATCAGATTGTAGGTGTGGGTTGTTTACCTTTCATGTTCATATTTCACTATGTTTGTTGTGTTTCGCTTGATTGTAAAATATGTGGATGGTGAGGGGGTGTGGCGTTTATATGTTGTCAATATTCAGTGTTTTATCAGTCGTATTTAATACTGTAAATCCCACATTCTTTAGTCTCATGTACATTCTGGCTGTCTCATTCAGTTAAAAAAAATACAATTCCATTCCGTTTGTTAAGGCGGTCTGTCATAAGGTTTATAGCTTTCAATCAGACATTATTGTGAGGTTTTGTATTAGTGTTCCTAAAAATAGGACCCAAGCAGATTTTCACAGCTTGTGTGTGTCCCCCAGACACATTTTTTTTCTAAATTTGGCCCCCTGAGTCAAAATAATTGCCCAGTCCAGTTGTATCTGAAAGTTTGACGGGTGACTCTTGTGTGGTCTGTTCCAGCTTTCTCTCTTCGGGCGGCTGTCAATCTCCAGGTCGCAGCAAGCCCGCACAAATCCTCCGTCCCTGGCTGAAGTCGCTGCTGGTGACTTGCACACAAACCCGGCAAGTAGACAATCTAGTAACAAAGACCCTCGCTCCGGCGCCTGCAACGTCCTCTGATACTCAAAGTTTAAAGGGCAATTTTTGACCTCATATCAAGTTAAAACTTTATATTCAGCATCCTTAATATTACTGTAACCATCTTTCTCTCCACCACTCAGCCACCTTGCACATCAGGGTTGTGTGTGTGTGTGTGTGTATATGTGTGTGTGTGTATATGTGTGTGTGTGTGTGTGTGTGTGTGTGTGACAATGTTTTTGAGCACATTGCACTTTTAAGCTGTTTTAAACAACCTGACTAAAGATTTTCAAGCCATTTTGCTCACTGTGGTTTTATTTTTCACTTGTAATATTATCAAGCGACTTTGAGAGCATTTTCAAAGCAGTGTTTCCAACCTTTTTTGAGCCAAGTCACATTTTGCGAGAGGCGGAGGCACACCACCAGCAGAAATCATTAAAAAATGACACTCAGTCAACAGTAAAAAGTCGTTGTCACAATTGTTGGATGTGACTTTAAAGCATAAACAAGCATGCATGACTATAGCTCTTGTCTCAAAGTCACCACCTGTCACATCACACCCTGACGCATTTTCACTTTTTTGCTGTTTTTTTGTGAGTAGTCTTTTACTTCTTGTCTTGCGCTCCTATTTTGGTGGCTTTTTAACTTTTTTTGGTATTTTCCTGGAGCAGTTTCATGTTTTCCTTTGCGCGATCAAAAATTTTTCAGTTGTTTTTATCATTCTTTGTGGGGACATTGTTGATTGTCACGTCATGTTCGGATGTACTTTGTGGACACCATCTTTGCGCCACAGTAAGTCTTTGCTGTCGTCCAGCATTTTGTTTTTGTTTACTTCATAGCCAGTTCAGTTGTAGTTTCATTCTGAATAGCCTTCCCTAAGCTTCAATGCCTTTTCTTAGGTGCACTCACCTTTTGTTTATTTTTGGTTTAAGTATTTACCTGCACACTGCTTCCCGCTGTTTCCGACATCTATAAAGCAATTAGCTACCGGCTGCTACCTACTGATATGGATGAGAACTACACGGTTACTCTGTTGAGCTCCAGACAGCACCGACACTCCACAACAACACATCATTTGCAGACTATAATTACTGGTTTGCAAAAAATATCTTTTAACCCAAATAGGTGAAATTGAATCATCTGCCACTGCACACCAGACTGTATCTCACGGCACTCACTAGTGTACCGCGGCACAGTGGTTGAAAAACACAGTTACAGAGTATATGTACTACTATATTATTATACAGTGTTATCTCGGTTTTTATGTGCCACACTTTTTACATGACTTGCTTTTTGATGAAAAAGTTTGCATCAAATCTGGCTCGTAAAAAAAACAAACAAGCCTCGGTCCAGGGGCCACTTTGGACAAGCCTGTACACATTTTGCTGTTTAGTAAAGCCTAAATCCAATATCTAAACTGACTTTTTGTATTCAGTAATATCCAATTATTTTATTTTACACAAATGATCCTTTTCTAATTTGGGGTAAACATCTCAACAGTGCTCCTATTTGACCGTGCATGTGCAGTACTGTCTTGGCCTAATCTTTTTATCCCCTTCTTTATTGACACAACGTTATCCATCCATCCTCTACCCCTTATCCCTTTCGGGGTGGCGGGGGTGCTGTAGCATATCTCAGCTGCATTCGGGTGGAAGGCGGCGTACACCCTGGACATTATACATAGTAATATACAAACTCGATGGAAACAGAACAAAAAACGTCCCACACAGACTTATGCAACAATGTTAATAAAGAGGGATAATCTATAACCCGTAAGTAATCCAGGCTAGACTACTGCAACACACTTCTTGCGGGGATCCCCAGCAAGAAGATCCAGAAGCTGCATACTCACAGGATTGTGCTGCTTGGATCCTGAGGAGGGTGCAGAAATACAACCATATCGCACCAATTCTCAAATCCCTTCAGTGGCTTCCTGTTCCACTCATGATTGAATACAGAGTCTCCCTACTAACCCACCAGTGCCTCCATGGAAATGCACCCCCCCCCCTCAAAGAACTGCTTACCCCCAAATCCTCCACATGAAAACTCCGCTCCGGACAGGCTAACCTCCTCCAACCTCCGAGGACAAAGCTACGGACATCGGGAGACCGGGCTTTCTGCTCCACCGCTCCCAGTCTGTGAAACGCTCTCCCTGACCACCTGAGGGCACCTCAGACTGTGGGTGTGTTTTAAAAAAGGCTTAAAAACCCTTCTTGTTTAAAAAGCCTTTTTTATATAGACATAGTAGTTCTAGGCATTAGGTTGTTCTAGTTTTAATTTTTATCATCATTTATTTATTTATGTGTAATACACTGTAGCACTTTGAGGTTGTTTGCTCAATGTAAAGTGCTTTTTAGAAATACACTATATTTTTATTATCATAATTTGAAAGAGAAAAATGCTAAACTTTATCAAAAATTCCCGACATATAAACAGCTTTTTTTAAGTGTCCAGGTTGCTAAGAAGGTGCAAATGGCTGTCCATTTCAACAATGTACTCTTTTACTACAGGTCTTTCTCTGTTTGGATTTTTATTGTAAAATATTAGCCTTTGACCATATTTCAAACAACGCTTTGCAAAAATATCGACTGGTAATACCAAATAATTGACAACCAAACTTTTAATGTTAAAATAACTTGTGTTTATTCATTTCGTTCATGATCGACTTTAAAGTCAAGCTTGTTTGCCTTGACTAAATAAGCGTTTATGTCATGCTAATACCCTAAATTGATTCATTTTGCGAAACTCAGTTTTGCTATCCTTTTTAATTTTGTAATATATTTACGACAGAGTCTTAAAACTCGAGTCGCACGACAGGAAGTGATGCGGATGGAGGAAGGCTCGGGAAGCAGAAGAGGACCAAGGATCGACTGTGAGAGTATTTGGAATAGTTTTGTGAGTGGATGGAGATGGAAGGTGATGGTGACGGCATGTACGAGGGAGGTATGGACGTGGATAGGAGAGGAGTAGTGGCTGGAATCCCAAAGGGGAGAACATTTAGATTTGAAAAGAGAAATAAAAAAGGGAGCTGTCAAAATGATGAAGAGATTGATGGCATTAAGGACCGGAGAAAAGACAGAGAGCCAATCTGTGCTTGTCCAGGAAGTCCTTCCGGAAATAATTATGATCGGGTTTTTAAGCTTCTACCACCTCCAGTCAGAACCTTGTTTAGAGTGCCAACGCTATGGGCACATAGCTAGTGTGTGCCATGCTAAGTGGGCACATACACTATATTGCCAAAAGTATTTGGCTACCCATCCAAATGGTGAGAATCAGGTGTCCTAATCACTTGGCCCGTTGTATCAAATCAAGCACTTAGGCATGGAGACTGTTTCTACAAACATTTGTGAAAGAATGGGCCACTCTCAGTGATTTCCAGCGTGGAACTGTCATAGGATGCCACCTGTGCAACAAATCCAGTCCTGAAATTTCCTGGCTCCTAAATATTCCAAAGTCAACTTTATTGTAAGAAAAGTGAAGAGTTTGGGAACAACAGCAACTCAGCCACCAAGTGGTAGGCCAGGTAAACTGACAGAGAGGTCAGCATAGTGCAAAGACTTTCTGCACAGTCACTTGCTACACAGCTCCAAACTTCATTTCACCTTCCTATTAGCCCACGTACAGTACGCAGAGAGCTTCATGGAATGGCTTTCCATGGCTGAGCAGCTGCATCTAAGCCATACATCAGCAAGTCCAATGCAAAGAGTGGAATGCAGTGGTGTAAAGGACATCACCACTGGACTCTAGAGCAGTGGAGACACCTTCTCTGGACCGATGATTCACACTTTTCCATCTGGCAATCTGATGGACCAGTCTGGGTTTGGAAGTTGCTAGGAGAACACTATATTTCGGACTTAATTTTGCCAAGTGTGAAATTTTGTTGGAGAAGGAATTATGGTGTGGGGTTTGTTTTTTAGGAGTTGGCCAGGACTGTGTATATATACAGTCGGGCTCCATCTCGGTCCACACTCATCAGAAGGTGGTGGTAATGTACACCATCAGGTTGCTTGCCACTGCCATTAAAACAAAAAAGACATAGACATATAAGTAGACACAGCATTGGCTGCTGTGACGCGAGAAATTCGGCCGCCATCTTGAAGTGGTGATGAGCCTAAGCTGACAGTTGACAGGTAGAAAACAAAGATGCTAAACTGACAGTTGACAGGTAGAAAACAAAGATGCTATACTGACAGTTGACAGGTAGAAAACAAAGATGCTAAAGTGACGGTTGACAGGTAGAAAACAAAGATGGTGTTCAGTGTTTTCCTGCTCAAATGAGCAGACTATTAAAAATAGGACTCGAGGGATTACTTTTCACAAGTAAGATTTAACATTAATGTACTATTGGTTGTAACTTGTGAAAAGAATATTAGCTTAGAGGAGCAACGATCTCCAATAGTACTGAAATCGTAGCCGCTAGCAAACAAGATTATAACCAAAATAGAATTGCTTGTCAACGAAAAATAATTACATTTAAAAATGTCACACTTTAATAACATAAAGTTGAAATAAAGGATGAAGCTAAATATTTTAGGACAGAATTTGGTTTTATTCTGAATCCAGTGACACACATTGGTGGTTTTAGCAGATTATAAAGACTTTCAGGTGTTTATATATGTTTATGTTGAAGTATTTGACAGACACTTTTACCCAAAGCAACAAACATAAAAAATACATATAAAACAATCACTGTAAAGATGATCATTTAAGAGAAGAATGTAATAGAAAATATTAATACAAAGTGTCAAGACGGAATAAACTCTCTGCAGATGCAGCAACAGAGATATAGTCTATAAGATATATAGATATCTAATGTATTCATACATTGTTTATGTAAGATATACACATGTATATACAACCTTAGACCTAGACTTACTTTTTATTCTCATTCAAATTTGAACTTTACAGTACAGATAGGAACGGAATGTTGTTGCATTAGCTAATGGAAGTGCAGGATAAAAAAGCAATTAGGTAATCAGATTGTTTCTTCAATTTAAAAATGGTTTCCACCCTTCTCTGGGATTATATTCCTAGTTTCGATCTGAGACGTCTGGTCACTTATAGCATATAAGAATATTCTATTACTGTTAAGCAAACTATGAATAATAAAACATGCGTGGGGTGAAAATCTGTGGTATTCAGTGAGGTAAGATCAGGGGTGTCCAAACAGGGCTGCAAACAGACACATTAAAGCATGTGGGGGCCATTTTTATATTTTTCATTTTCAAACCATGACAAAATATATGGATTTTTTTATAAATATTTTACCTTTAGGGGTCCTGTGGACCATAAAGGGTCTCAGTCATTAAAATGTTAAAAATAAGTCAAATTATTGTTATTTTTATTATTATTATTTAACGCTTACAGTAAATCTCCTATATCAACTTCAAGTTGAAATAAAGTAATAAAAAAAAAATTTAAAAAAGGTTTTATGGCTTTAACAACTTTGTTTTTTAATAGTAAAAAAAGTAAGTAATTAGAGCCCTAAAAGATCAATAATGCAGGACATGATTGATTTTAATTATTTAATATTTTTGAGTAATCACAGTGAAAAGCTAAATAAAATACCATTAAATACATTTGGGATCCAAAAGGTGTCCCACTCATAAAGTGATACATTTTCATTAGGTTTTTCTTTTACTTTCAACACTTAAGTTAAGAGATGAACTTCAGATATATCAGTCAATTTTACGTTTCAAATATTATTTTGTTTGTTTTATGCGCTTTTGTTAAAGAAAACTTTGATGTTTTTATATGGCAACTACACAATATATGCAATATTTACCACATAAAACATTTTAAAGTGAAATATTTGAAGTAATCGGAACCTTGAAAATAATTCATTTTTGAGCAATGGCAAAAAAATAAAAATAAAGAAAGACAAAAAGAAAAAAAATAGCTTTCATGGCAGCTTTGTGTCAACATTGCAACTTTTTCTCCTTAGATTTCACCTCATTCCACTTTTTTTATTGTTCTTTTTTATTTTTACAATAGCATTTTCAGAATGTGTGGCGGGCCGGTCAACAATTAGCTGCGGGCCGCACTTTGGACACCTGGGTAAGCTGAATGAGATGCACTGACAGTTCATTACTGCTGACAAATGAATCGGACTGAGTGGAGTGGATCACCACTCCAAGATGGCGGCCCAATTTCTCGCGTCACAGCAGCCAATGCTGCGTCTACTTCTGACATGTCTATGGATGCGAGACACGGGCAACACGCATGCGCACACCGCCACTTCAGTAAATGTGCGACAAGCTCGCTAAAGACTTTTGTCTCTGACTGTGGCGACAAATGAAGACAACACCAATACCAGTAATTACAAACTATATTCGTTTAACATTAGAGTCTTGACATAAAGAGTGAAAAGAAGGTTGAAACGACACTTAATGATGTTGTCCACTAGATGGCAGCACCGAGCACGTGTCTCGTTGACTGTTTGCAATACTCTTCTTTTCTCCCAGTTTATATTCTCTCTTTTCTCCTAACAGACAATTCTTTCACTCACATTTGAACTGCCGAAGAGGACAGGATGGACGAATATCACAACGAGGTTCGTATTCGTCTGTATTCTCCCTCACCATGGAAAAGCTAGCTTGCTCGACAATTGAAGCTAATGTAGCTAGCCATCAAAGTTGATGTATTCTCTCGCTATCGGCGTGAAAAAGCCATCATTTTAGGTGTCAGCTCGCCATCATCACCACTTGTCTACAATCTACATCATGTCTTATGCACACTCTTGGGATTAAAGCTACGTCAGGGGTTTTCAACCACTGTGCCGCGGCACACTAGTGTGCTGTGGGACATGACGTCATTTCACCTATTTGGGTTTAAATATGTTTTGTAAACCAGTAATTATAGTTTGCAAATGATGTGTTGTTGTTGAGTGTCGGTGTTGTCTGGAGCTCGGCAGAGTAACCGTGTAATACTCTTCCATAGCAGTAGGTGGCAGCAGGTAGCTAATTGCTTTGTTTATGTCGGAAACAGAGGGAGGCAGTGTGCAGGTAAAAAGGTGTCTAATGCTTAAGTTTGCAAATTTTGGTGCTGATAAAAAAGCCTTGCCTGTACCGGAAGTAGCAGACGATGTGTGTATGATGTCACGGGTTATGGAGCTCCTCACATCTGAACATTGTTTACAATCATGGCCACCAGCAGCGAGAGCGATTCGGACCAAGAAAGCGACAATTGCCCCATTAATTTGAGCGAGGATGAAAGATTCGTGGATGAGGAAAGTGAGAGTGAAGGACTAGAAAGAAAGAAAAAAAAGACTATACAGTGGGAGCGACTCAGATGTTATTAGACACATTTACTAGGATAATTCTGGAAAATCCCTTACCTGCTTCTTGTGTTACTAGTGTTTTAGTGAGATTATATGGTCGTACCTGTCAACTAAGTTTCGTTTTTTAGTGATTTCTGCTGGTGGTGTGGCTCCACATTTTTTCAACGCAGAAAATGTGCCTTGGCTCAAAAAAGTTGTTAAACACTGCTCTACGTGTCAATTATCCATCTGTCCATCCATTTTTCTACTGCTTGTTACTGTCGACGTATTTGTGTCATCTGGAGCCAGGAGATGTTTTTTTTTAATTTTACCAAATGCAATATTTACAAACAATCGAGAAAATAACTAATCAAAATAAGTACATATCAGTGCCAGGGGGTTGTAAACTCAATAAAGTAACTAAAATAGAATGATATATATATATATATATATATATATATATATATATATATATATATATATATATATATATATATATATATATATATATATATATATGTATATATATATATATATATATATGTATATATATATATATATAATTTAGCCAATAGTATCATGAGGTTGCAAAGGTAAAATTCCTTTTCACATTTTAGTTCATACAGTGTAAATCCAAACAGCACATTTTTAAACAAAGCCCACATATTGTCCAGCATGAAAGGACAGAGTCCTGCCACAGCAAATTAAACATGGCTGTCGGGACGCAGCATTCCCCTCGTGCTCCTACCATGAATTGATTAACGTGGACCCCGACTTAAACAAGTTGAAAAACTTATTGGGGTGTTACCATTTAGTGGTCAATTGTACGGAATATGTACTGTACTGTGCAATCTACTGATAAAAGTATCAATCAAACAATGAAGGAATATGCAATGAGGAGTCTGCTTCCAGGCGTGGAATCTTCCTCTGCCTTCTCCTTCCTGGACTCAGACTTCATGTCCGGTGTTGTCCTTCAGACCTCGGCAAAGAAGCCACGTCAACAGAGGCAAGAACGTGGGCGCTAAGAGTGAATGTGCGTAGGATCCATGGACTTGGACGCAGTTGAAATGAAACTTGGAGAATATGATCCGTTGCACAGCCTCTTCTCAGCATGTTTATGCTAAACATTTCTTAATCACCTCATCCTTCACTATCCTAATTATATGCCAACATCCCTTTCGGGGTCACGGGAGTGCTGGAGCCTATCTCAGCTCAATGCGGGCAGAAGGCGGGATAAACCCTGGACAAGTCACCATCTCATCACAAGGCCCACACAGCTAGATAGACAACATTCACACACTTGTCACCATTTAGTGTTGCCAACAATGACTTCCAACTACATTCATTCCTCTATTAGTTTACCTCAGGGGTCGGGAACCTTTTTGGCTGAGAGAGCCATGAAAGCTAAATATTTCAAAATGTATTTCCGTGAGAGCCATATTATATTTTTTGACACTGAATACAACTAAATGCATGCATTTTTAAGTAAGACCAATATGTTTAGAGTATAATAAGTCTCTTATTGTTTTTGATAACATTTTTATTCTGAAGCTAACCAATAATAAAGAAAATTCTTCTTGCGGTAGAAAAATGGATGGATGGATTAAAATGCATGAGAAGGTTTTATATTTTGAACGTAATTTTTAACACTTTGATTACCAGCAAAATTATTCATTACTTATTGTGTTAAGCAATGTCAGCTAAGAATTGTCTGAGAGCCAGATGCAGTCATCAAAAGAGCCACATCTGGATCTAGAGCCATAGGTTCCCTACCCCTGGTTTAGCTTATGACGTTTTACTTATGCTGTGTCCTTCCTGGTGCGTAAAGAACAGCCTAAGAGTTCGATCCTATCAGAAGCAGCCAGCATTTTTATTCACCTGATGTCTTGCTTTCCTCAGGCTTCCTTCAACGCAGAAGAAGCTGACAATATTGTCAAAGAGGTAACTTCAACCTCCTATATTGCATGTGGCTGCTATATCATTGGTGTGTACTGTACATGGGTGGATTTATACATTTCAAGAGCCGTATTGAATATTTAATGAATAAATTATCTAAATATGTTGGTCTACTCTCAAAATTGAGGCACTTTCTTCCTCTTGATGCTCTCCTAATTCTGTAATGGACTCTATTAGAAGCACATAGCAACTATTTCAATGTCACATGGTGTAACATGTATCCCAGTTATCTTTAAAAACTGGAGAAAGTCAAAGGTGTTATATCATTTGCAAACTTTATTGCTTCCTCAAATCCTCTTTTTATGGGTACAATCTACTGAGGCTTACACAGTGCTTGTACTATGTAGAACATGGTACATGGGTCGAGTTCTAGACTCATTCCAGTGACCACTACTTCTCATAGATATAACATTAGAAGTAAACCTTTATTAAGAGAGGAAAATGGTCATCTAAGGCAGTGGTTCTCAACCTTTTTTTCAGTGATGTACCCCCTGTGAACATGTTTTTAATTCAAGTACCCCCTAACCAGAGCAAATCATTTTTGGTTGAAAAAAAGAGAGAAAGAAGTAAAATACAGCACTATGTCATCAGTTTATGATGTATTAAATTGTATAACAGTGCAAAATATTGCTCATTTGTAGTGGTCTTTCTTCAACTATTTGGAAAAAAAGATATAAAAATAACTAAAAACTTTTGTTAAAAAATAAACAAGTGATTCAATTCTAAATGCAGATTTCTCCACATAGAAGTAATCATCAACTTAAAGTGCCCTCTTTGGGGATTGTAATAGAGATCCATCTGGATTCATCAACTTCATTCCAAACATTTCTTCACAAAAAAATAAAACTCTAATATCAATATTTATGGAACATGTCCACAAAAAATCTAGATGTCAACACTGAATATTGCATTGTTGTATTTCTTTTATGAACTTTATGTTCATGAACTCACATTCATATTTTGTTGATTATTCAATAAACATATCTATAAAGGATTTTTGAATTGTTGCTGTTTTTAGAATATTAAAAAAAAATGTCACGTACCCCTTGGCATACCTTCAAGTACCCCCAGGTTTACACGTACCCCCATTTGAGAACCACTGATCTAAGGTGTACAAGCTTCAGTAGAGCCCGTAGAGGCCCGGTAATCTGGAATGAGATTGATAGCTTTATAAAAAAGTCAAATTCTTTAAACATTTTTCAAAAGCATTTTAAGATCAATTTATTGCAATGTTATGCTTAGTACGTATAACACATTTTTTATGTTTGAGGAATTTTCATCAGTCGCATCATTTTGGTCTTGACCTCCGAATGTATGATGAAATTATTGCAGATCTTCAAGAAGCAACCTTTTAATCAAATTTGAATAATAGGAAATTGAGACAGATTTGGTGGATTTAAAGATTCCTTTTTATTTTAATTATGAATTAAATTCTAAATGGGTATTTTGTGGCTGGATGTTGAGATGTATTGCATTGTATTTTGTATGTTATGATGATGTGTATTTTAACTGTGGGTCCCCGTCCACAAGCTGTTTGCTTCTAGTGATGGCCTTTTTGCAGAACGGACTCTGATATTAACGAAAGAAACAATAATGAAATACAAAACTATGTCGGTCTGTAAATAAATAAATATTGTGGTCCTCTGGAGCATAAAGATATGCTAAAAGTCCCGAGAGGATGAAATAATGAATTGAGTGTTGGGACTTGGTGCAAAGCCTGTGGTGAAATGCTCCCCGTGACTCTTACATGTGACTTGTGCGTCTCTGTCTGTTTTTCTTTCAGTGTATCGAGAATGTAGTGGGTGGTGACGACTACAACCAAAATCTGGTGAATAAGTGGACTTCGGCTATAGTTGAGCGCTGCCTGACACAGCTGGTCAAACTGGGGAGGCAGTACAAGTTCATTGGTGGGTTTGATGATGAGTACCTTGGTACCTGCCTTCTCAGACGTAATCCCTTCCAAAAGCTCAGATGAAAACCACCACAATTTGTCCTTTAACAAATAATAACATTGAATTAATCTTTTCCTGATACAACTATGAACACAAAACACTTTTTATAGAGCATAATAATAGTTCCACAGGGGAAGAAATCATGCAAAATGAATAACAAATACAATTGCTAAATGAGCATTTGAAGCAGGGGTGTCAAACTCAAATACAGAGTGCGCCAAAATTTAAAACTGAACGAAGCCGTGGGCCGAGGTTGAACAAATTAATCCTTTAATAGGGACCCGAACAAGTTTTGCATTGACTATTGACCAAGCAAGGCTTATATAACTTTATAGTGACATGTAAAATCGAGTTTTAAATAATAATAATTAAAAAATATCAATGGCATATCAAATCAAATGAAAATACAAATTGAATGCCTCTTTTCGGCGGCGGGTTTGAGTTGGGGCGGGGTTTAGTGGTAGCGGGGGTGTATATTGTAGCATCCCGGAAGAGTTAGTGATGCAAGGGCTTCCGGGTATCTCTTCGGTTGTGTTTATGTTGTGTTACGGTGCGGATGTTCTCCCAAAATGTGTTTGTCATTCTTGTTTGCTGTGGGTTTACAGTGTGGCGTATATTTGTAACAGTGTTAAAGTTGTTTATACGGCCACCCTCAGTGTGACCTGTATGGCTGTTGACCAAGTATGCCTTGCATACACTAGTGTGTGTGTGTATGAGCCGCAATTATTATGTGAGTGGGCCGGCACGCTGTTTGTATGGAGGAAAAGCGGACGTGGCGACATGTAGAGAAAGCCAAAGGCAGTGCTTTTACGGCCCGCCCCCAATGTTATTGTCCAGGTGGAAATCAGGAGAGATTGGGAGGGCCACTGAACTTCGGGAGTCTCCCGGGAAAATCGGGAGGGTTGACGAGTGAGAGTATTAGTGGTGAATGCGGTGTTACAGCGGCGGGCCAGCTCTAATGTTAATTTGATATTGCCTCAAGGGCCAGATGAAATTACATGGCGGGCCAATTCTGGCCTGCGGGCCAGAGTTTGACACCCATGATTTAAAGTGTAACTCTTGTTGGCCAAGACGGTGATAAGTGGAGAGACACACAGACCCTGTTGACTACACTTCACACCAAATCACATTTTTTTGCCCTCAAGTTAAACAGATCAAATCTTTTTTGCCAGTCTAAACGCCCCAATATTCTTCAAAGCTGATCTTTTTGGATGAGATTTGGGCCACATCAGGAGTTGGTCCTCCCAGTTGGATTGGAGTTTCAACTGAGGACATCAAAGACACCAGAGATAGAAGTCCCAACTCAATGTTCCTTACAAAAGGGACACAAGATAAAATAGTTGAAATCGTGACAAAATTTAAATCCAAGGCTTCAAACAATTGTAATGGAATTGATATAAAAACGATAAAACAAAGTTATTAAAGAGATCTCGGGACCATTAATGTATATTAGCAACCTATCATTTCAAACACTGCGATGAGGTAGCGACTTGTCCAGGGTATACACCGCCTTTCGCACGATTGTAGCTGAGATAGGCGCCGGCGCCCCCGCGACTCCAAAAGGGAATAAGCGGTAGGAAATGGATGGATGGTTCATTTCAAACAGGCAAAGTCCAAAACAAAATGAAAATAGTTAAAGTTATACCAATTTCTAAGTCTCAAAACAAACACAAATTTACAAATTATAGACGTTTTTCCTAACTTCCACACTTTTCTAACCTCATTGAAAAACTGTTCAATACCAGATTGGAGAGTTTCATGAACAAGTATAGAACACTCGCTGAGAACCAATACGGACACAGAACTTCCATAGCTTTAATTTTAATAATAGAAGAAATTGCCAATGCAAAAGATGGTAAACAATGTGCAGCAGCAGTGTTCATGGATCGAACTAAAACATTTGACACAATTCATCAAAAAATGATCAGAGGGTTGATCTTCGACTGGATTAGAAGCTACTTAACCAGCAGGAAACAATGTGTGAAGCTAGGCCAACACTAATCGATAACACTAAATATGTGGCCTAGTGGTCAGAGTGTCCGCCCTGAGATGGGGAGGTTGTGAGTTCAAACCCCGGCCGAGTCATACCAAAGACTATACAAATGGGACCCATTGCCTCCCTGCTTGACACTTAGCATCAAGGGTTGGAATTGGGGGTTAAATCACCATAAATGATTCCCGGGCGCGGCACCGCTGCTGCCCACTGCTCCCCTCACTTCCCAGGGGGTGAACAAGGGTGATGGGTCAAATGCAGAGGACACATCTCACCACACCTAGTGTGTGTGTGACAATCATTGCTACTTTACTTTACTTTATCCTATGGCGTACCTCGGGGATCAACAGTGGGACCAAAACTGTTCAATCTTAATTTAATATACATTTGTAAATTTACAAAATATTTTAAGTTAGTATAATTAGCAGATGATACAACTGTGTGTTGTTCAGGAGAGAACAGTTTGCTAATACAAATAACAGAAACAATTAACATATTAAAAAGATGGTTTGACAAAAACAGATTATCCTTAAACCTCAATAAAATAAATGAAATAATGCTATTCAGTAACAATAGAAGGGAAAATCAAACCCACATACAAATAAGACGTAGTAGTAATTGATAGAGTAAATTAACTCAAATGATTGATAATAAATTGAACTGGAAGTCTCATATAAAAATATACAACTTAAGGTGGCAAGAAACATGTCAATAATGAATAAAGCTAAATATGTATTGGAGAAAAATACATTATATTCTCTACTGCTCGCTAGTGTTACATATCTGAGTTATTGTGCAGAAATATGGGAAATAACTACAAAAGTACACTTCATTAACTGTGTTACAAAAAGATCAGTTATAATTATACATAATGTTGGATATAGAGAACATACAAATCTTTCATTTATTGAAACACAAACATTGAAATTCAACATTTTGGTGCATTTGCAAACAGCTAAAATTATGTACAAGCAAACTAACCTGCTACCCAAGAATATTCAACATCCATCCATCCATCCATCCATCATCTTCCGCTTATCCGAGGTCGGGTCGCGGGGGCAGCAGCCTAAGCAGGGAAGCCCAGACTTCCCTATCTCCAGCCACTTCGTCTAGCTCTTCCCGGGGGATCCCGAGGCGTTCCCAGGCCAGCCGGGAGACATAGTCTTTCCAACGTGTCCTGGGTCTTCCCCGTGGCCTCCTACCAGCTGGACGTGCCCTAAACACATCCCTAGGGAGGCGTTCGGGTGGCATCCTGACCAGATGCCCGAACCACCTCATCTGGCTCCTCTCGATGTGGAGGAGCAGCGGCTTTACTTTGAGTTCCTCCCGGATGGCAGAGCTTCTCACCCTATCTCTAAGGGAGAGCCCCGCCACCCATATAACCTTAGAGAAAAATCGTATTTAAAACATTTGTATGCACGTACAACACTTAAGATCTTTAGTATATCTGTATGTGGAATTAAATGATGGAATGGATTAAGCAAAGAAATCAAACAATGTACTAATATGATCCACGTCAAGAAACTCTTTAAACTTAAAAGTATGTGAGTGCATTTATTCTGGCGTCTGATAAAGATCACATTTTACTTGTAATCTGTCAGTTAGAGAAAATCAGATTTTTGGTCCACTTTGGCTTGGAGTGTAAGTCTACTCACGAGCGCCACCTTCATACTTTGCAATCAGTTGTTTCTTGAATTCAGCAATGCTTCTCACCTTTCTCCAGCCCCATGTTGTTATTTTGCAGTCGTAGCCAACAAGTGGACGAGGTCATAATTGTAAAATGTGGCTGGTGTATGAAAACTGGGGGAAATATGATGCAAAATTCCGTGTGTAAAAGCAAATCATACAAAAGGTGGTGCGTACTTGTAAACTGTCATACTTTAATGATCCTGCTTGATACTTCCTGAATGAAATGCTTTACTTTTGTACTTGTCCACTGGCATGTAGTCACCTGCGCCCTGATGCAGAAAACTGGTGCCGGGCTCCACACAGCAAACTCCTGCTACTGGGACACCACCATGGACGGTAGCTACTCCAGAAGAATCAGACATGCTGCTTGAACCATACAAACATTTCTAACAAGCACCTGTTTCTGCAGGAAGTTGCACGGTGAGGTGGGAAAGCCGCACCATGTACTGTGTGGTCAGTGTGTTTGCTGTGGCCGTCGTGTGAGGCTGCAACTGACCAAGAGAGTCCTGTCAACAGTAGGGGGCGTCTATGTTCCACTTCTACTAACCGGCTGTGAGCTTACACCCCAATGAGGCAGCTGTCTCCTCATTTTAAAAATCATTTTTAAAGCATGCTGCAAATGTGTCATTGGAATGTTTAACATAATATACGTGCCTGTGTTCGTGAGCAACTCATCTAATTATTAAAATAATGAGCATCTCTAATTTATGTTTGATTTCACTGCATGTGACAGGAACATGTCTCACTCAGTAAGTAGCTTAAGTGGACAAATGTTTCAAATTTAGTGCCACAAATAGTCTTGCACTTACTGGAAATCAAATATTTTAACGTTTTGTAGACCTACTGAAAAAAAATGAAATTCCTGAAAAAACAAGCAATTCGCTTAGATTTAGGGATTTAGTTTTTCTGCATCGTGAAAATGCTCGAACCAATCCAATGTAGATCAGTGCAGAGGGCAAACATTTAGACGTAACAAAGTTGGCAAGAACAAAAATCACAAAGATGAAAACTAGAACAGGAATAATTTAAATTGAGGGTCACGTCACCATGAATTGATTAACGTGGACCCCGATTTAAACAAGTTGAAAAACTTATTCGGGTGTTACCATTTAGTGGTCAATTGTACGGAATATGTACTGTACTGTGCAATCTACCAATAAAAGTTTCAACCAATCAATCAAAAAAACAATGTCAACTGCACAGTCTGGAGGCTATTGACCCTTGGTATGTTGTAAAATGTATTGAATCTGCTGTTCATCATATAAATATAAATATTTTAAAACTAATTCATTAATACTTATACATAGAGTATTACTGATTGGCTTTTTCACCTGTAAAACAAAGTTAAGATGATGTTTTGTCCCGAAAATATTGACCAATATTGGATATTAGCATTCTTTAATGTAGACACAATGTGTTAAAAGTAGCCTCGCATCCTGGCCCCTTTTAATATTTCTGTATGTCTTTCGCTGGAAAAAGTTTGACTGACTTGGTGACTGGAAAGTATATACAGTACATGTCCTTTGATAAGTCTCTATACCTTCAAATACAGTATACACATTCAGTGAAATCACACTTTGGAGAAGTGAAAGTTCTCCTGTTTGCATACGAACGCTGCTAACCGACTTGTGAGAGTGGATGAGAGAATATTAACTGAAAAAGAAAAACAGAAGCAAGGTTGTGAAACCAACTATTGATACACCGCTAAAGCAGAACAATGCCCAAGTGGAAAGTACCACATAGTTCATTTGTCTGCTTTTGTGAAAAAGCGGCAATTTTGTAAACAATGCGGTGGGATACAAATGTCCGAGTCGTCCGTTCAAAGTTCTCAGTCTTTCTAATGTCTAAAAAAATGGTTTATTTATTCAGGGTGCTGTGTTGGTCCCTGGACCCAAGGTTAAAAATTTTCCTTGTTAAAAATGAACTTGACGTCAGCTTCTGAGTGTGACAAACACTGGGTCTCCAGCGACTTCCCCAGTTGTGGCGGCCCGCACAGGAAGACTCCCACTTTGGTTCTGTGGAGGCACAAAAGTGAGTGAGTGGGCGAGTAGCTGTGAAGTCATCCTGGATAAATGAGTGGACTTTGCGTGCCATCTCACCCGGGATGCTTGGACGCAATGCTGCTGAACTCAGTGTCCCAGTTAGGCTTCCCATAAAGAGTCTTCTGCTTGAGCCCTGTGATGGGGTCGTTCTCCGCCTCGTGGTGCACCCAAAAGTGGGCTGCCTGTAGAACAACAAAAGTTCTAAAGGGAGATGTTCCTGCCTGGAAAAAGATGCTGCATGTCGGCCACCTCCGCCTCTTTCCAGCGGGTGAGGTAGATGTTGTAGCTCAGGAAGTCCGTCACATTCTTTTCCGCCATTTGTCCCTCCAGGGACTGCAGCAGGTCTGCAAACCACTCAAAGGCCTGCGTCTCGGGGCACAGCCAGTAGAAGTAGATCTAGACAAAACCACCAGTGGAAATGATTGTGGTTCCTGCCCATTCTCTGTAAAAGTCATTTGTTCACCTGCTCCTGCCTAGACAATTTCTGCTGGCAAATCAATAGTACAATGACCACACTACCTTACGTCACAGTAATACATCCACTTCTTCTTAGCTTTCCTCAACATTTAAAAGCATCTCAAGAAAAGATTTAGGTTGTGAAAGTGTTCCATCATGGTGGATGTTCAGTATGTGGTTTCACCTTCTTGGTGAAAACGTCCTGGTTATTCTGGATGCGTTTGTACCACACAGACTTGAGGATAGATGCGAAAGGTGTCACGCCGATTCCCGCCCCGACGAGCATGACTACCTCGTACCGGAACACGTCCTCGCTGGCTGTGCCAAATGGCCCATCGATGGCCACCCTGTAAACGTCAAGGAAGTCCTGAATCGTGTGTTTGTGGAATTTCAAGAGTTTTCAAAGAATCATCGTGTTATCATGCATTGCACAAATTGTTGGTATTTTTCTGGCTGCTAAAGAAAAACGTTTTACATAATGTAGCGAGCAGGATTACAGCGGGAAACCTATTAGATGCCACTCAGATTTCCTTGTTCCTATTGATGGGGACTATGGTCTGTATCCGAGAATTACATCGACACAATAGGCCACCCAGCGTGAAAATAAACCCTGGTAGTCTTCTCGAACAACTGCTGGTGTTCGCAATCAAATATAATCGGTGACAATTTCAAGAAGAAGAGTGATTTCCTACTTGGGCAGTTTCCAGGCCTCCTGAGGCTCAGTTTTGTCTCCCCCGCAGGCTTCATACAAAGCTTGAGTCCAGTCCCCAACAATTCGAATATGGACACTGAAGTAGTCCTCCTCTGGGGCTGAGGTCATGGTAAAGGGGTGCCATTCCAGTCTGGAGACAGACGGACATTGGATGAAGACGTACTGACCCACTTCCATGCGAAAACCTTTCTTCCTCATCTGCAACTCCAGAGTTTTGGATGGATGCATCACCACCTGTGGTCCCCATTTGGTAAGATTCATGTGTCTGTTGTCATATCTTAACATTTCCTATTAGACCAGTGCACAAACCTTGGTGATCACCACTTTCTGGTGTGATCGATAGATACGAACTAGCCTTTCGCATACATAGAGGATCATAGGTCCCACAATCCACTTCCAGGTCTGAAGAAAAATAATGGGAGATGTAATTACGCAAACAAAGCTAACCAAGACCGTCTAGCTTAGCAATATACCATTGGTGGGTTTCCAGCAAACTCTGGAACCGCACAGTCCGAGTCGTTTTTTCCCCAGTCCTCAAACTTTTCGGAACAGTTACGTGGGTCATTGGTGATCATGCTGGTAGCCGTCTGTCCTCGCACAATCCTCCTAAAACGTGAAGGCACGTACTGATTAGCATCGCTCTGGTGATCAAAGACCATGAATATTGGACCAATCACTGATCTCCTACCCAAAGCCGTGGAACACCAGTCCAATGAAGAACAGCACAAACAGATGATGTGTGTACCAGAACACCTCGAAGTATGACCTGCGGATGACTTCCATTGAGGAAGTGATGATGAGGATGAGGGCCAGCGTAATGATCACACCCGTCACACCGGCGATGGTTGTACACATGACCATGGTCGGGTTCTGCAACCAAGTAACCATTTAGGAGGGTGGAGCCACCACTTATGACACATTTCAACTCACAGTCTCATTGGACCTGATGGGGTTGAGGAAGGACGAGTTGTCATCATGGCCAATTTCCGACAGGATGAAGGGCAGGAAGCTGCTGTTGCGATTTAGCTGCGCGTCCATGAAATACTCAAAGTTGAACAAGTGTGCGATGATATGCACGGCTAAAAGTCGAGGACAGGTCTATGTCAAAAAGGTGGCATTGGATGTCCTATTAGCGGTTAGCAACCACCATACCTGTGTGAAAGGCGATCATATAAGCCACCAGCTTGTGGAAAGTGATGTTCCGGTCCAGTTGGCGAGCGGCTGTGCGGCTGCAGAACTGAACACGTATTCAGTAAGAAAGAAAACTACCTGAACCTGAAGACGGTTGTAAGGATCGGTACCTGGATGGAGCCGCGCAGGAAGGAAAGAAGATTCCTGCAGACGGGCAGCAAGATGAGCATGCAGTTGAAGTTGAGGCAGGCGGCAGGCGCTCGAGCCCACGACAGAGCGTGCTGAAAGAAAGAGTGGTTGGAAGATAATCCCACCATCCTCTCTCATTTCAAGCCATTAGTGCAAGAATAGGCAAACTATGGTCCCTGGTCCCTTTATTTCGGCAACGCCCAAATTTACTTTTGTTTAAAACTCTTAGCAACGAAGCTGTCGCCGGCAATTAAGTTGCATTGCTATTTTAAAAAGATACTGTAAGTCTTAAAACATGTCCATCCATCCATTTACTACCGCTTGTCCCTTTTGGGTTTGGGGGGGTGCTGTAGCCTATGTCAGCTGCACTCAGGCAAAGTCTATGCAATAAAATCATTCAAATGGTTTCTGAAATCAGGGGCTCTTTGCAGCGATATTACAGTAACCCAAGGGATTGCATCACAGCAGCTCGAGGAAATTACAGAATCTTGCTAAAGTCACCGACGTCCCACTGGGTGTGAGTTTTTCCTTGCCCTTATGTGGGCTCTGCACCGAGGATGTCGTTGTGGTTTGTGCAGCCCTTTGAGACACTTTTGATTTAGGGCTATGTAAATAAACTTTGATTGATTGGTTGATAGAAATATTTCAGTTCAACGTTCACCTACTTTTTGATGTTCAATTTCTTTATAGTTCACAGTTAAAATTTGGAACTCAAAGTCCTCATTTCCTTTTACTTATAACATTCTTTTCCATTTTCTGAGTTAGGTTTTCCGTGATACCTAAAGTATGCAGGTTTGAGAAAAAAGACAACAATGTTATTCG
Organism: Nerophis ophidion; assembly: GCF_033978795.1. Lineage (NCBI taxonomy): Eukaryota > Metazoa > Chordata > Actinopteri > Syngnathiformes > Syngnathidae > Nerophis > Nerophis ophidion. Next base: position 1,684,195 of record NC_084637.1, on the reverse strand, counting down.
CACATGCCTTTGTGACTAAATGTATTTTTAAAATCTAATAGAATATCAATCAATGTTCATTTATATAGCCCTAAATCACTAGTGTCTCAAAGGGCTGCACAAACCACTACGACATCCTCGGTAGGCCCACATAAGGGCAAGGAAAACTCACACCCAGTGGGACGTCGGTGACAATGATGACTATGAGAAACCTTGGAGAGGACCACATATGTGACAACCCCCCCCTCTCTCTAGGGGACCGAAAGCAATGGATGTAGAGCATGTCTAACATGATAGTGTGAAAAGTTCAGTCCATAGTGGATCTAACATGATAGTGTGAAAAGTTCAGTCCATAGTGGATCCAACACAGCAGCGAGAGTCCAGTCCATAGTGGATCCAACACAGCAGCGAGAGTCCCAATATGTATTATTTGTGGTGTTTGCTTTCAAGCAAATGCAAAATGAAGTGGCAGTTGTAGCACACTTTGGACTTGATTTACTAAGATCCAAACACCACACGGAAAACAGCATGAGCAATGTATAAAATAGCATGTACTATTAACGGGTGTGTGTTGTGTGCAATTTACTAACACAGCGTGTGCAATTGTCCAGTTGTGCAGAAGACCTTATTTAAATGAGGATGTTGTGTGTACTATTCACACAATGGACTGGACTCTCACAATATTATGTTAGATCCACTATGGACTGGACTCTCACAATATTATGTTAGATCCACTATGGACTGGACTCTCACTATTATGTTAGATCCACTATGGACTGGACTCTCACTATTATGTTAGATCCACTATGGACTGGACTCTCACACTATTATGTTAGATCCACTATGGACTGGACTCTCACTATTATGTTAGATCCACTATGGACTGGACTCTCACTATTATGTTAGATCCACTATGGACTGGACTCTCACACTATTATGTTAGATCCACAATAGACTGGACTCTCACAATATTATGTTAGATCCACTATGGACTGGACTCTCACACTATTATGTTAGATCCACTATGGACTGGACTCTCACACTATTATGTTAGATCCACTATGGACTGGACTCTCACTATTATGTTAGATCCACTATGGACTGGACTCTCACTATTATGTTAGATCCACTATGGACTGGACTCTCACACTATTATGTTAGATCCACTATGGACTGGACTCTCACACTATTATGTTAGATCCACTATGGACTGGACTCTCACACTATTATGTTAGATCCACTATGGACTGGACTCTCACTATTATGTTAGATCCACTATGGACTGGATTCTCACACTATTATGTTAGATCCACTATGGACTGGACTCTCACACTATTATGTTAGATCCACTATGGACTGGACTCTCACTATTATGTTAGATCCACTATGGACTGGACTCTCACTATTATGTTAGATCCACTATGGACTGGACTCTCACACTATTATGTTAGATCCACTATGGACTGGACTCTCACACTATTATGTTAGATCCACTATGGACTGGACTCTCACACTATTATGTTAGATCCACTATGGACTGGACTCTCACTATTATGTTAGATCCACTATGGACTGGATTCTCACACTATTATGTTAGATCCACTATGTACTGGACTCACACACTATTATGTTAGATCCACTATGGACTGGACTCTCACTATTATGTTAGATCCACTATGGACTGGACTCTCACTATTATGTAAGATCCACTATGGACTGGACTCTCACTATTATGTTAGATCCACTATGGACTGGACTCTCACTATTATGTTAGATTCACTATGGACTGGACTCTCACTATTATGTTAGATCCACTATGGACTGGACTCACACTATTATGTTAGATCCACTATGACTGGACTCACACTATTATGTTAGATCCACTATGGACTGGACTCTCACTATTATGTTAGATTCACTATGGACTGGACTCTCACTATTATGTTAGATCCACTATGGACTGGACTCTCACTATTATGTTAGATCCACTATGGACTGGACTCTCACACTATTATGCTAGATCCACTATGGACTGGACTCTCACACTATTATGTTAAATCCACTATGGACTGGACTCTCACACTATTATGTTAGATCCACTATGGACTGGACTCTCACACTATTATGTTAGATCCACTATGGACTGGACTCTCACTATTATGTTAGATCCACTATGGACTGGACTCTCACACTATTATGTTAGATCCACAATAGACTGGACTCTCACAATATTGTGCTAGATCCACTTGACGTCCATTGCACCAGTCGCCCTTGGGGGGGGCCTCGCCTCACATCTGCGGTGGGGAACCTCCCCCAAGGTTTCTCATTGTCCCAATGGGTTGAGTTTTTCCTTGCCCTAATGTGGGATCTGAGCCGAGGATGTTGTGGCTTTTGCAGCCCTTTGAGACACTTGTGATCTAGGGCTTTATAAGTAAACATTGATTGATTGATTTATATTTGGACTATGTAACAACTGGCATTAGTTAAATATACAAAGCTGAATTAAAAATAGTTTTCTACAAAACTGAAATTTTAGCATATAATAGAATAAGTGAAGACTTAAGTGAAGTCAAATGTTGATTGAGTGAGCTGGCACTCACCCCAAGCAGAACCCGTGTGTAGAACCACTTGTCGACCAGAAAAGCCATGTAGAAGTGGACGAAGAGGAAGGCGTTAATCCCGAGCCACACAAGCTGCAGCAGACAATGACAGAAGCGTTTAGTCCAAATGATAAGAATGTTCATTACAATATTTTTAATTAATTAAGCTGTCGAATTATGTTCCCTGATGATTTATACAATCAATCAATTAGTCCCAGCTGCAGAAAAAGTCTCTCCACCATACAAGTTGACATCATTTCAAGTAATTGAACGACGTGCACAAACATGAAGGTGGTGAATGGGTTAAAATGATCTGGAATATGAAACGTGAAACATTCTCACAATGACAAAGATGGAGAGTCCCTCGTTGGCTACCAAGTTCCCCATGCTGGATGTGACGCTGCAAGCAGGCAAAACAGTCAATGCGCTCTGGTTTGAACGCTTGAACCTTTTGTTTGGAACAAATGGGGAAGTGGGCTCGCAAAGACTCTGTCAGTTATTTGACGTCATCTTTGGGTCTCAGCAGGGGGATTTCTTCATGGAAAGCCACTGCTAGTCGATGAAGGATCTCGGTGTTGTTGTCCACACTGACATTTATATACACTTGCTGAATGTTGACATCATGGACTTTGTCAACCACACACAGATCGTGGCTGACAACCACACACAGATCGTGACTGACAACCACACACAGATCGTGACTGACAACCACACACAGATCGTGACTGACAACCACACACAGATCGTGGCTGACAACCACACACAGATCGTGACTGACAACCACACACAGATCGTGGCTGACAACCACACACAGATCGTGACTGACAACCACACACAGATCGTGGCTGACAACCACACACAGATCGTGACTGACAACCACACACAGATCGTGGCTGACAACCACACACAGATCGTGACTGACAACCACACACAGATCGTGACTGACAACCACACACAGATCGTGACTGACAACCACACACAGATCGTGACTGACAACCACACACAGATCGTGGCTGACAACCACACACAGATCGTGACTGACAACCACACACAGATCGTGACTGACAACCACACACAGATCGTGACTGACAACCACACACAGATCGTGGCTGACAACCACACACAGATCGTGACTGACAACCACACACAGATCGTGACTGACAACCACACACACAGATCGTGACTGACAACCACACACAGATCGTGACTGACAACCACACACAGATCGTGACTGACAACCACACACACAGATCGTGACTGACAACCACACACAGATCGTGACTGACAACCACACACAGATCGTGACTGACAACCACACACACAGATCGTGACTGACAACCACACACAGATCGTTGCTGACAACCACACACAGATCGTGACTGAAAACCACACACACAGATCGTGACTGACAACCACACACAGATCGTGACTGACAACCACACACAGATCGTGACTGACAACCACACACACAGATCGTGACTGACAACCACACACAGATCGTTGCTGACAACCACACACAGATCGTGACTGACAACCACACACACAGATCGTGACTGACAACCACACACAGATCGTGACTGACAACCACACACAGATCGTGACTGACAACCACACACAGATCGTTGCTGACAACCACACACAGATCGTGACTGACAACCACACACAGATCGTGACTGACAACCACACACAGATCGTTGCTGACAACCACACACAGATCGTGGCTGACGAGCAAAGCAAGTGAAAACCCACTCCCCACTTGGAACCGGCCAAGTAAGCAACACCTTTTAGACGACCGTTGAGAGGGAACTTGACTCTGGATGATGACACGGTGGAGGAAGTGGCACATTTCTAAACTTGAAGCTAAACCGAGCATTGCCTCACACTTCCTGTTTCAACCATTGCAGGCAGAGCTACAACTGAACTACAATATAATCCAACAAATCATTATTATTTGCCGTCCAATGTTGGGGGAGTGGCCGTGCCAGCAACCGGAGGGTTCCTGATTCGATCCCCAGCTTCTACCAACCTAGTCACATCCGTTGGGTCCTTGAGCAAGACACGTCACCCTTGCTCCTGGTTAGCGCCTTGCATGGCAGCTCCCTCCATCAGTGTGTGAATGTGTGTGTGAATGTGGAAGTAGTGTCAAAGTGCTTTGAGTACCTTGAAGGTAGAAAAGCGCTATACAAGTACAACCTATTTACCTTTACAAGTTTTCCATGCTCGTCACATCCTTCTTTGTTATTTAATAATTCCGACTATCAGTCCATGGGCACCTCAGGCAAAATGTTTTTCATTTTCTATGTAATTGCCGGAGCGTTTCACTTCAGTTCTGCATGATTGTCATTCAGATGGAAGATATTTGGAAAAAAAATATTCAACTCCCACCATCAACTTGCTGATGTTTGTCTTCTTCTAATCAGGAAGGTGGACACATTGAATCGATTTGATTCCAGAGATGGCCTCAGCATGCACAACATACTACTCACAACAAGAGTGGGGTCATGGCGCCCTCTAGCACAATGACCTTGTACTGACCTTGTACTGACTTCATTACAAGCAAGTGCTGAGCAAGCATGAAGTCCTCGCTTTCACATGGAATGTGAGGTGCAGTTCAAATAGTGAGCGTCGACATTGTAGTCATTTCCTAAATAGAAATGTCGTAAGCCTGGGGTGTTCAAAGTGTTTCCACACGCAGCTTGTTCTTGGGCGCGGGTGCGATGCCAGGGTGTGACCTTGGGAAACTTGCCGAATATGATGAAGGACACGTAGCACCTGGCTTCACTGCAACCACCGTGGGAGACCACTTCTTTCCTTTAATGTTAGTAAAACTGCAATGTTATGACTATAACATTTTTTAGACAAACGATACTTTTTATAGTTACGGTGGAGAACGGGGGGCACAAACTCTTTCCTTCTTCCTGGGGGACGTAACAGAACATATTTGAGAAGCACTAAACTGTAAACTGTTTGACATCTAAGATGTCAAACCAAACTTCAAGCAGACACATTCAAGTAAAACCAACTAAATAAATACATAGAGTGGGGTGTGGGGACCCCTAGAGGCAGTTGTAGGGTCTCCCCAGCTAAATGACAGATAGTTCATAGTAATGAACCCTTATTGTCCCCATTAGTACACTCTCAGTTACATCAACATTGTTATTGTACATGTGGCACGTAGATGTAAATGTTGGTAAATGTAGCAAGTTGCTTTTGCTGTGTAGCTTGTAAGGTAGCTTGCTGCACCTCACTGGGGATAGCTTCCTCTACAGCTTAGCTACATTTAACGGAGAGTAATTTGTAGCTTTGCTCACTACACCAATATGTTCATATGCACATGTTCATATTCACATGTTCATAAACACATGTTCATATATACATGTTCATATGCACATGTTCATATGCACATGTTCATATTCACATGTTCATAAACACATGTTCATATATACATGTTCATATGCACATGTTCATATGCACATGTTCATATACACATGTTCATATACACATGTTCATGTACACATGTTCATATACACATGTTCATAAGCACATGTTCATAAGCACATGTTCATATGCACATGTTCATATGCACATGTTCATATGCACATGTTCATGTACACATGTTCATATGCACATGTTCATGTACACATGTTCATATGCACATGTTCATATATACATGTTCATATGCACATGTTCATATATACATGTTCATATGCACATGTTCATATGCACATGTTCATATGCACATGTTCATGTACACATGTTCATGTACACATGTTCATGTACACATGTTCATGTACACATGTTCATATTTACATGTTCATATGCACATGTTCATATATACATGTTCATATGCACATGTTCATATGCACATGTTCATGTACACATGTTCATGTACACATGTTCATAAACACATGTTCATGTATACATGTTCATATGCACATGTTTATATGCACATGTTCATATACACATGTTCATGTACACATGTTCATAAACACATGTTCATGTACACATGTTCATATGCACATGTTCATATATACATGTTCATATACACATGTTCATGTACACATGTTCATAAACACATGTTCATATGCACATGTTCATAAACACATGTTCATATGCACATGTTCATATGCACATGTTCATATGCACATGTTCATATACACATGTTCATGTACACATGTTCATAAACACATGTTCATATATACATGTTCATATGCACATGTTCAGATACACATGTTCATGTACACATGTTCATAAGCACATGTTCATATGCACATGTTCATATATACATGTTCATATGCACATGTTCATATACACATGTTCATGTACACATGTTCATAAACACATGTTCATATACACATGTTCATATGCACATGTTCATATGCACATGTTCAGATACACATGTTCATGTACACATGTTCATAAGCACATGTTCATATGCACATGTTCATATATACATGTTCATATGCACATGTTCATATATACATGTTCATATGCACATGTTCAGATACACATGTTCATGTACACATGTTCATAAGCACATGTTCATATGCACATGTTCATATGCACATGTTCATATATACATGTTCATATGCACATGTTCATATATACATGTTCATATGCACATGTTCAGATACACATGTTCATGTACACATGTTCATAAGCACATGTTCATATGCACATGTTCATATATACATGTTCATATGCACATGTTCATATATACATGTTCATATGCACATGTTCATATATACATGTTCATATGCACATGTTCATGTGCACATGTTCATATACATGGGACCGTGTCCCAGCCTTTATTTCCCACACGTGTGCTCCGACATGGACTATCTTCATTACTGCATCAGCACACACCCTGACTGACTTGTAAAAGCGACATTACAACACTGATAGCCGCTGATTAGCCGCCGCTTCTTTCTTCTTGACATTTTATGCATTCGACCGTAAAAAATAGGTTTCAGTTTTAGTTTTAGAATACAAATTAAAAGCAGATCGCTTTCAGGATATTTCTGATGTCCTCTCTGTGACAAAACGCTTTGAAAGCATCGGTAAAGAAAGTAACTTAGTAAGAGTAGAACAGGTATACACCAGCATAGAACATATCTACTGACTGACTGTCATTCACTCCCAGAATGGACTTTCAACAATATTTCTAATTTGAAGGGAAAGTGTTGACGCAGATAAGAAGTTGTGCCATGGGAACCAAGCATCGTGTCAGGCTTGTCCCTGACAGTTTGGCCATGTAGTTTTTCCTCTGCGTTTGTCTTTGTTTCCTGTCAGCACTCTTATTTTGTCCGTTTCCTGTTTGTCCCCCTGAGTGCTGTGTCTCCCCAGCTGTGGCTGATTGGCACCTGGCCACACCTGGTGTCAATCAGCCAGCTACTATTTAAAGCTGCCTTCCCCTCCAGTCAGGGCTGGATTACTGTCATGGCAGCCGCCTGGCATCAGCAGAGAGGAGTCGTCAGCTGAGGTTGCAGCTACGCCTGTACTGCGGAGCTGCAGGCCACCTCATCGCTCGCTGTCCTGCGCCTCCCACTGGGGGCCGTTCCGCTTCCACCGGAGATCTTTCATGGGGGAGTTTGCCATCTTCGCCGACTGCTCCTGTGGCAACGTCTGCATCTTCTACGGTGGGAAGACTTCAAGTGGAAGGTACTCTGTCATGGCTGGGGGGTTCTTGTCCTATTAAGGCAATAAACGACTCAGGGCTAATGAAAACATTATTGACACTGGGCTTGTGGAGTCTTTGAATATTCCTTCTGTGTGTATTGAACGCATTAAGAATGTTAGCTCACTTTACGGGCGTCACCTGGCTAATTTTACTCATCAAACACACGCCACATCCCTCCTTATTTCTGGTAATCACCGTGAGGAGGTTAATTTTCTGATAAAGCCTTCTCGTTTAGCACCCGTAATTCTTGGACTTCCATGGCTGCGACGTCACAGATATCAGCGACAATAATCCAGCCCTGACTGGAGGGGAAGGCAGCTTTAAATAGTATCTGGCTGATTGACACCAGGTGTGGCCAGGTGCCAATCAGCCACAGCTGGGGAGACACAGCACTCAGGGAGACAAACAGGAAATGGACAAAATAAGAGCGCTGACAGGAAACAAAGACAAACGCAGAGGAAAAACTAAAACATGGCCAAACTGTCAAGGACAAGCCTGACTCATAGACCCTCATAAATACACCACAGGCCGAACATTTGGACACACCTTTTCCTCATTCAAGGCGGTCTCTTTATTTTCATGACTATTTACTTTGTAGATTGTCAAAAAATGTGAAATAACGAAAAAGATGTTTCATATTCTAGTTCCTTCAAAATAGCCACCCTTTGCTCCGATTACTGCTTTGCACACTCTTGGCATTCTCTGCATGAGCTTCAAGCACACCTGTGAAGTGAAAACCCTTTCAGGTGACTACCTCTTGAAGCTCGTCGAGAGAATGCCAAGAGTGCGCAAATCAGTAATCAGAGCAAAGGGTGGCTATTTGGAAGGAACTAGAATATAAAACATGTTTTCAGTTATTTTACCTTGTGGGGTTCCCCTCTTGTGGTGGGTTCTCCTGGCCCACAGATCTTCGGGAGACCGGTAGACAGATTGAAATTAAGTCCTTATTTTGCATAAACACCCGGGGTGGCTTGCTTTCCACCAAGATCTTTTTCTCTGTGGGCCTGTTACTCTCTCTGGCTCCAAATCCAACAATGTGTCTCGTACCAGCTGCTGCTAATCAGGGCGACAGGTGATTAGATAAAAAAGTCCCAGCTGGGTAATCTACTCACCTGCCGCTGACCTCGAGGCTGGTCCTTACACATCCCGCTCCATGGCAGGTTCGCAGACCACGCCCCCCTCCACTCACCTTTTGTTGTTAAGTTCATAACTCCATGTGTTCATTCATAGTTTTGATGTGACAATCTACAATGTAAATAGTCCTGAAAATAAAGAAAACAAATTGAATGAGGGGAAGGTGTGTCCAAATTGTTGGCCTGTACTGTATGTATCCTATTATAAGTTATTTTAAATACATAATTTGGTGAGCACAGAAAATTGATATTGTATGTTTGTTGTGGTAAGGTTCAGAGACAGAATTACAAGAATTTCATACATTTGCAACTGGTATTAATCCAAATGTTAAGCTTCCACTGGAGTATAGCCAAGAAAAGGTCCACTTTTTAGACACTGCAATGTTTAAAGATGAGCAGGGTAACGTTTTTAGAAAGTCCCCAGACAAAAATACTGTTTTGCACGACATCCTGCTCGGCTCAAAGATAATACACCATTTGGCCAATTAAAAGATTACTGTCAGGTTCAAACACTGATGACTTCTATTAAACAAGACAAGAAGCAATGAATTAAACAGAGACAGAATTAAATTTGGCTCAATTGAGGAGAAATGCGTACACCTGTACACTTGTAAAGTGTCACCACGCTCTGGCGAAAGATTGTTCTAAGGGAGGGGGGTTGTAAACAGCCATCGTTTTTCTTACAAAACAGTTTAAAGAAAAGGTCATAAAACAGTTCAAAGAAGAGGTGCTTGGAGGGGAGTCAGGCCCTGCTTCCTCTCCGCTTTGTAGAACTTAGGTCAAAACAAAATCTTTCTGTGGAATACAATACATCAAAGAAATGGAACACCTTCATGTTGCTTCCCATCCTACACAGTGGACTTTTACACGCCTTCTGCTTGGTAGAATCCAAGACAGCTTTTGTCCTCTCGCAGTGCGACCTGAAGTCAATGTAACACAGTTTTCTCATAACTTAGATACAATTCTTCTGACAACTACGTCACATTTTTTACTAAAATTGAGATTTTGATGACAAATCTGACAAAATGTGAGCCGGATTTCAAGAAAGAAAAGTCATATTTTGTCGGGCGATTGAATAGGAACTCTCTTCTTGATAGAAACGGATAAAAATGTGTTTTATTTTCAGTACCACACACAAACGGGATGAAACAAAATGATGAAAAACAATGAAAGTATTGTAGAGAGCGGTGATGGAGACTCTGAGACAACCATTTCCGGAAGCGCCTGGTGTCAGTTTCAAAAGGTGTGCTGCTTGGAAGGAAAAGTTGGGTCACATAGAGTCTGGCACCTTTTTCCAAAAAGACACGTGTTGTCTCTTACTTGCAGTCCGTGCTAAAAAGTATGGAAAAACATTTGTAACAATGATTCACACCAGAAAGATTCAGGCATTAGTTGAAAATACGTGTTTGTAAGCCACGGTGCTACCTCAGCCGAAAAATGGCAATTCTCAAGATATCATGGAAAAAAAAATTGCACGTGCAGTTTGAAGAAGTGCAGTGCCAGTCTGTACTGGAGGGTAGTGGACTGACCCTTGTGTGGCGTTCCGTGCTGTGGGGTCCCTTTTCATTTTTTATTCAAAAGAAAAACAATACAATTCATTTATTTTTCAAACTGAGACTCACTGAATTTGCCTTATTTTCTGTGAAGAACATACATCAGAATACATATTTAATGACCACACCCCTTACACTTTTCTATTACATATAAGATGTCCGCAGCCACACACATACACACACACACACACACACACACACACACACACACAGCAGGCCTAGACAGGGGGAGGACAAAGTGCAAGTACACAAAATGTGCGAGAAAATGAGAGCAGACAATGTTGACAAACAATGTTGCAACTTTGTGTGGGAAGCACAGGTGCAGAAACACAAAAGAAGAATCCCTGTGGGATGCAAAGAAATTTTCCGTGCAACGTTCATATTGTTGTTACTCAGCCAGCGTTTGTGGGTCTGATGGACCCCTTGCGTTTTGTGGCTTGTAATGCCTCACAATCAAACACTTTTATGTTCAAATACTGAACAGATGTTAAGGATAAGGTAAACAACAATATGAACATTACACAAAGGTTTGGTGAAGTCCAATGTTGATTGAGTGAGCTGGCACTCACCTCAAGCAGAACCCGTGTGTAGAACCACTGCTGGAGAAGAAAAGTGGACGAAGAGGAAGGCGTTAATCCTGAGCCACACAAGCTGCAGCAGACAATGACAGAAGCGTTTAGTCCAAATGATAAGAATGTTCATTACAATATTTTTAATTAATTAAGCTGTCGAATTATGTTCCCTGATGATTTATACAATCAATCAATTAGTCCCAGCTGCAGAAAAAGTCTCTCCACCATACAAGTTGACATCATTTCAAGTCATTGGCACGTAATCTTTTCTTTTCTAACAAGTTGGGAAGTGGACTTTTAACCATTCTCCTAAATGTAAGACAATGTTTGTTCTTTGCTGGGGGGGGCGTGGCACGGTTGGGAGAGTGGCCGTGCCAGCAACCTGAGGGTTCCTGGTTCAATCCCCACCTTCTACCATCCTAGTCATACCCGTTGTGTCCTTGAGCAAGACACTTCAACCTTGCTCCTGATGGGTCCTGGTTAGTGCCTTGCATGGCAGCTCCTACCATCAGTATGTGAATCATACTTGCCAACCTGAGAGTACAGTCCATAGTGGATCTAACATAATAGTGAGAGTCCAGTCCATAGTGGATCTAACATAATAGTGTGAGAGTCCAGTCCATAGTGGATCTAACATAATAGTGTGAGAGTCCAGTCCATAGTGGATCTAACATAATAGTGTGAGAGTCCAGTCCATAGTGGATCTAACATAATAGTGTGAGAGTCCAGTCCATAGTGGATCTAACGTAATAGTGTGAGAGTCCTGTCCATAGTGGGTCTAACATAATAGTGAGAGTCCAGTCCATAGTGGATCTAACATAATAGTGTGAGAGTCCAGTCCATAGTGGATCTAACGTAATAGTGAGAGTCCAGTCCATAGTGGATCTAACATAATAGTGTGAGAGTCCAGTCCATAGTGGATCTAACATAATAGTGTGAGAGTCCAGTCCATAGTGGATCTAACATAATAGTGAAAGTCCAGTCCATAGTGGATCTAACATAATAGTGAGAGTCCAGTCCATAGTGGATCTCACATAATAGTGAGAGTCTAAAGTCGGGTGGCTCATGTATGCAGTACTCCCACCACCTCACAGGGGGCAACAACGAGGCAAGTGTCCCAGTGAAGCATCAGTGAGGTGAGTAGAAGAAGATTACTAAGTCAACCATGAAAAAAAATTCCTAATAAATTGCCAAAATGTGACTTTTAACGAGGACTGGACAACAAAGTGTGAATGTTGTCCCCCAAGTGTGATTATTTCCTGGCAGACCTTCTAAACAATCCCAGCGTGGAAACTTCATCACAAACACATTTGCAAGTACAGATTGTTCATTACGCCATTTTATTTGCTTTGTATTGACATCGCTGACTTGGTGATGTCTTTTTTTTATTTGTGGTCGTCTTGTTTTTTTGTCTGAGAGTAAGAATGAAACTTCTTTTACTACATTTGGACTTCAACCCAAGCAAGGCCGTGGTCCTTGCGGGCCTTAGTGGTACTACCTTGCAGTACCCTTTCCCACCACTACTTCTAAATCACCTACCTGGTCTCCATGGCGACAAATAAAGTGAGTTTCTTACATGTATCATTATCACTGGAGGACGAGGAATAGCTAAACATGCTTCACTACACACCATAGGAGGATACAATGGTCACAAATACCATGGGTGGATCTACACCTGACATCCACTGTAATGATACCATGTACAAGAGCGTATCTAGTCGATACTACTATGATTACGCCAATAAGCATTTAAGTCTCATCTTAAAACTCATCTGTATACTCTAGCCTTTAAATAGACCTCCTTTTTAGACCAGTTGATCTGCCGCTTCTTTTCTTTCTCCTATGTCCCCCCCTCCCTTGTGGAGGGGCTCCGGTCCGATGACCATGGATGAAGTACTGACTGTCCAGAGTCGAGACCCAGGATGGACCGCTCGTCTGTATCGGTTGGGGACATCTCTACGCTGCTGATCCGCTTGAGATGGTTTCCTGTGGACGGGACTCTCGCGGCTGTCTTGGAGCCACTATGGATTGAACTTTCACAGTATCATGTTAGACCCGCTCGACATCCATTGCTTTCGGTCCCCTAGAGGGGGGGGGTTGCCCACATCTGAGGTCCTCTCCAAGGTTTCTCATAGTCAGCATTGTCACTGGCGTCCCACTGGATGTGAATTCTCCCTGCCCACTGGGTGTGAGTTTTCCTTGCCCTTTTGTGGGTTCTTCCGAGGATGTTGTAGTCGTAATGATTTGTGCAGTCCTTTGAGACATTTGTGATTTGGGGCTATATAAATAAACATTGATTGATTGATTGATATTTTTATCGTCACCAAATCTTTTTTCTTTTAAATTCATATTTTATTCATAAACCGTCTACACATGAGAACTTCAATCACGACCAATGTATGCTCCTGTAGCTACTCTGTATCGGATTGATACCTAAACGTGATATTAACAGTAAATGAACAAGTGGATTAAAAATTATTTTTCTACAGTTTGTCCTGTATAATGTGTAGAAAATAATAGGTGTATAAATGACAGAATATGTTACTGCAGACTAATTAGGAGTCTTTGTTTGTTTACTTACTACTAAAAGACAAGTTGTCTTGTATGTTCAACATTTTATTTTAGGACTAAATTACAACAATAAACCTATGTTTCATGTACACTTGAGATTTTTTGTTAAAATAAAGCCCAAAAATGTCATTATTTGTGGTGCGCCCTTTTTAGAAAAGTATAGAAATACAATATCAAATATTGGTATCGGCACAACCCTACAGCAGCGTCAGACTGCAAGGGCGAAGTGTCGCAAAGCTTTTCAACATTCTGCTCACTCAACACTTGGCTTAGTTTGCTTTGCACGTGCAATCAAGTTTGCACGTGATTTAGTACAACCAAACCTTTAGTAGATGAGGCCATTAGAGTGTTATGCACTCACCATCATCGCGGGCAAGATGCAACAAAATGCACAACACACAGCCTGATAAACGGAGACCCACCAACACTAGCGGCTCCTGAAAGGCTTTGTAAATATTTCACTTTTCAATTAAAATACAAAAGAAAGCCAATATAAGAACAAAATAAAAAGGGTGTAAAAATGAGCTCTATTGTCCGTAAATGACAGCGATCACAATTAATCACCATCAAAAAGTGTGATTCATCAGATTTAGAAACAAAATGACAGCAGTAAGAAAGAAAGATATAAATGATCTTGTGTTTGTTCATTGGTGGTTTTGGGTTTGAATCCCGGCCATGAAACCCTCGCCTCATTTGAAAGATGTTCAAGCCCAACAAACTTGTTAACTTGCTGTTAGTTGCCATGGAAACATTTGACAAGTTGCAGTTGGGCGCACTTTGGGCTGCGCAGATCAGGTGGGGTGTTGCGTCACCGTCAGCTGCTGGATCACGTGGGCTATTAAGGCGGCGGCGTGGCCACGCCCACAAGGAGTCGCTCATCAGCAGCTTGCTGCTTTCCGCGGGAGAGTTGGCCGAGCACGAGCGGCATCGACGGGGCGGACAACTTCCACCTGGAGAGACATTCCTCGACTGCAAGGTGAGTGCACTTTATTCTTCTACTGCAAGGCGAGTGCACTTTATTCTTCTACTGCAAGGCGAGTGCACTTTATTCCTCGACTGCAAGGTGAGTGCACTTTATTCTTCTACTGCAAGGTGAGTGCACTTTATTCTTCTACTGCAAGGTGAGTGCACTTTATTCTTCTACTGCAAGGTGAGTGCACTTTATTCTTCTACTGCAAGGTGAGTGCACTTTATTCTTCTACTCCAAGGTGAGTGCACTTTATTCTTCTACTGCAAGGTGAGTGCACTTTATTCTTCTACTGCAAGGTGAGTGCACTTTATTCTTCTACTACAAGGTGAGTGCACTTTATTCTTCTACTACAAGGTGAGTGCACTTTATTCTTCTACTGCAAGGTGAGTGCACTTTATTCTTCTACTGCAAGGTGAGTGCACTTTATTCTTCTACTCCAAGGTGAGTGCACTTTATTCTTCTACTGCAAGGTGAGTGCACTTTATTCTTCTACTGCAAGGTGAGTGCACTTTATTCCTCTACTGTAAGGTGAGTGCACTTTATTCTTCTACTGCAAGGCGAGTGCACTTTATTCTTCTACTGCAAGGTGAGTGCACTTTATTCTTCTACTGCAAGGCGAGTGCACTTTATTCTTCTACTGCAAGGCGAGTGCACTTTATTCTTCTACTGCAAGGTGAGTGCACTTTATTCTTCTACTGCAAGGTGAGTGCACTTTATTCTTCTACTACAAGGTGAGTGCACTTTATTCTTCTACTACAAGGTGAGTGCACTTCATTCCTCTACTGCAAGGTGAGTGCACTTTATTCCTCTACTGCAAGGTGAGTGCACTTTATTCCTCTACGACAAGGTGAGTGCACTTTATTCCTCTACGGCAAGGTGAGTGCACTTTATTCTTCTACTGCAAGGTGAGTGCACTTTATTCCTTATTTTTTATTTTATTTATTTATTTATTTTAACCTCGATTTAAGCAGGTAAAATCCCATCGAGATATTTTAATGCAGCAAGGCTACATTAAAAACAGTTACAAACAACAAATAAAACATCCAATGTATACAATTATTATGTGTATAGCACATTTAAACAACAACAACGTTTCCAAAGCGCTGCACAACAATATTAAAAACAATATTCAAATATTCTCCTTCGCTCCACCAATGACTGAATAAAACCAATAAAATAAATAAATATAAAAATAAATATGATTTAAACATATTTTAACAGGTAAAACCAATTAAAACAAAAACTACAAATGAAAATGTAAAAAGACGGAGGAGCACACAACTCATTAGGTGTTAAAAGCCAGAGAGTAAAAGTGGGTTTAAAGACGAGACTTAAAAGAGTCCACTGTAGTGTTTTATTGACATTAAAAGTTGCTCACATAACACATCTGCATAAAAACAAGCGAGACTGAAATCCTTT
The DNA here is from genome assembly GCF_033978795.1 of Nerophis ophidion. Taxonomy (NCBI): domain Eukaryota; kingdom Metazoa; phylum Chordata; class Actinopteri; order Syngnathiformes; family Syngnathidae; genus Nerophis; species Nerophis ophidion. Next base: position 1,667,718 of record NC_084637.1, on the reverse strand, counting down.
CAAAGAAGCTTTAAACTCATTTAAGGTGAGTGCACTTTATTCTTCTCCTGCAAGGTGAGTGAGTGCACTTTAGTGACTGTGGTTTCATTTCACCCAACGACTCAAATAGCGCTTTTTTTGCACAAATATCCACATTTAAAATCGTTTTACAACTTTTTGCAGCTGGTAATTCAGAGAAAACATCTTCTATTGAGAATTGTATTAAAGGTGTAACTTCTCTGTGTGTTTTGCCTGATGAGTCACAAACTCAAAAGTGTTATTTTTAAAACTAATTATAACAATAATAGTAATTAATAGTAAATAATAGTAATAGTAAATAGTAAATTGTAATAGTCCAGTGCAGGGGTCTTCAACTTGAGTCACTATTAGAGCTGCTACTAAAGAAGACATATGTCTGATTTCTATGACGTTGTAAAGATGTCAAATGATTTTGAGATATTTTGCCATTTGGATGAGTCATGACTACTCACAGCTGACTACTCACAGCTGACTACTTCCTTGCATGCTTATAATTTGCTGAGGAAAAAGACCCTAATGTTCCAACATGAATGCAATTTTTTGTCAGAATGTCATCCAGCTACTTCAATGAATGTCATATTTTGCACGAAACTTGGGAACAGTTTTATGTTGGTGAGGCTGTCTTTAGGGCGTGAAATATGTCAGCCCTCGCTCGTGTTGACCTCATCACTGCCTGCATCTCAGGAAAGGTTAAAGAGCTTGTACGGTCCCAAATGAATGTAAGTGTGTAAGATCAATGCAATGTTGTTTTTGTGATTCATCTCAGCAGTTAACGCGGGGCTCCCCAAACTATGGTCCAACGGCGTCCAAAATCCGTCTCGCAGGAAGTCCCCAAAAAAAGGATTTTATCTTTTTAATTATTAATACTTTCTAATCGATTTTTACAGCTTGTTACTCTTAGTGTCTCTTAGCCACTCAGGCAAATTATATTGTCCCCCAAAAAATAATAAGAAAAAAAACCAAAACAATTATTTTATTTATATATATATATATATATATATATATATATATATATATATATATATATATATATATATATATGTGTGTATATATATATATATATATATCCATCCATCCATTTCCTACTGCTTATTCCCTTTTGGGTCGCGGGGGCGCTGGTGGCTATCTCAGCTACAATCGGGTGGAAGGCGGTGTACACCCTGGACAAGTCGCCAGCTCATTTCAGATACATACATATATATATATATATATATATATATATATATATATGTATATATATATATGTATATATATATATATGTATATATATATATGTATATATATATATATATATATATGTATATATATATATGTATATATATATATATATATATATATATATATATGTATGTATGTGTGTGTATACTGTGTGTGTGTGTGTATATTTATTTACACACACACACACACACGTATATACAAACCCCGTTTCCATATGAGTTGGGAAATTGTGTTAGATGTAAATATAAACAGAATACAATGATTTGCAAATCCTTTTCAAGCCATATTCAGTTGAATGCACTACAAAGACAACATATTTGATGTTCAAACTCACAAACTTTATTTTTTTTTGCATATAATAATTAACTTAGAATTTCATGGCTGCAACACGTGACAAAGTAGTTGGGAAAGGGCATGTTCACCACTGTGTTACATCACCTTTTCTTTTAACAACACTCAATAAACGTTTGGGAACTGAGGAAACTAATTGTTGAAGCTTTGAAAGTGGAATTCTTTCCCATTCTTGTTTTATGTAGAGCTTCAGTCCTTCAACAGTCCGGGGTCTCCGCTGTCCTATTTTACGCTTCATAATGCACCACACATTTTCCATGAGAGACAGGTCTGGACTGCAGGCGGGCCAGGAAAGTACCCGCACTCTTTTTTTACGAAGTCCCGCTGTTGTAACACATGCTGAATGTGGCTTGGTGTTGTCTTGCTGAAATAAGCAGGGGCGTCCATGAAAAAGACAACGCTTAGATGGCAGCATATGTTGTTCCAAAACCTGTATGTACCTTTCAGCATTAATGGTGCCTTCACAGATGTGTAAGTTACCCATGCCTTGGGCACTAATGCACCCCCATACCATCACACATGCTGGCTTTTACACTTTGCATCCATAACAGTCTGGATGGCTCGCTTCCCCTTTGGTTCGGATGACACAATGTTGAATATTTCCAAAAACAATTTGAAATGTGGACTCATCAGACCACAGAACAATTTTCCACTTTGCATCAGTCCATCTTAGATGATCTCGGGCCCAGAAAAGCCAGCAGCGTTTCTGGATGTTGTTGATAAATGGCTTTCACTTTGCATAGCAGAGCTTTAACCCACACTTACAGATGTAGCGACAAACTGTATTTATTGACAGTGGTTTTATGAAGTGTTACTGAGCCCATGTGGTGATATCCTTTAGAGATTGATGTCGGTTTATGATACAGTGCCGTCCGAGGGATGGAAGGTCACGGTCATTCAATGTTGGTTTCCGGCCATGCCGCTTACGTGGAGTGATTTCTCCAGATTCTCTGAACCTTTTGATGATATTATGGAGCGTAGATGTTGAAATCCCTCAATTTCTTGCAAAGTCACTTTGAGAAAGGTTGTTCTTAAACTGTTTGACTATTTGCTCACACAGTTGTGGACAAAGGGGTGTACCTCGCCCCATCCTTTCTTGTGAAAGACTGAGCATTTTTTGGGAAGCTGTTTTTATAGCCAATCATGGCACCCACCTGTTCCCAATTAGCCTGCACACCTGTGGGATGTTCCAAATAAGTGTTTGATGAGCATTCCTCAACTTTATCAGTATTTATTGCCACCTTTCCCAACTTCTTTGTCGCGTGTTGCTGGCATCAAATTCTAAAGTTGATGATTATTTGCACAAAACAATGTTTATGAGTTTGAACATGAAATATGTTGTCTTTGTAGCATATTCAACTGAATATGGCTTGAAAAGGATTTGCAAATCATTGTATTCTGTTTATATTTGCATCTAACACCATTTCCCAACTCATATGGAAACGGGGTTGGGGGGGGGGGGGGGGGGGGGGTCCCCTTATATGTTGTTCCCCTCCAAGGTATCTCATTGTCATCCCATTGGGTTGAGTTTTCTCTTGTCCTGTTGTGGCTTGTGCAGCCCTTTGAGACACTTGTGATTTAGGGCTATATAAATAAACATTGAGCATAACTCAGCTTTTGTGTTAAATCAATTCAAGCCATTAGTTGAGTTATGAATCAACCATCATTCAATTCTCTTAAATCAACCTTTTGGTTCAAAAATACAAATGTTGGGTTGAAAAAATGAACTTAAAATATTGAGCTAAAATAACTCAAATAAGAAGTTTGTCCTTTTCTGAACCAGCAGTTTGGTTGAAACTGGGTTATTTTTTAAACCCAACGTTTTTTAGTTTGATGTAAAGCTTTTATGAACACATCCGTTCTAAAAACCCCCACCAGTGTTCTAGAATGAGACATCATGTCTGTCGAGAAACATTTCAACTGCTAGTTGGCTTTTAAGAGCTGCTTGTTCAAGACAGACACTCCATTGTCTGTCCAGTGTGTCCACTAAATCAATGTTTCCCAGCCAGGAAGTCACAAAGATGAGTGTTTGTTGTGTTATACAAGTGCTGGCTTTACGCATCAGGACGGCGACCATGGGGGGTCTTGTGAGGGGGGGGGGGCAAGCAAAAAGACAAGTTTCCTAGCACTGCAAAAAGTGGAATCTAAGTAAGATGAAATATCTCATTGTTTGATTGCTTTGCTTCATCCATTCCATCATTTCATTCCACAAACAGATATACTGAAGGTCTTAAGTGTTGTCCGTGCGTACAAATGTTTTAAATTACATTTTTCTCTAAGATTATATACATATTATATATTTCTGAGGCGATCCAGATGTTCCGAAGCTCCTTCACAGGAAAATGCCAGTGCGAGTGTAATGACCGCTGGAGGCAGGAGTTTAACTCAATATAACCCGACCATGCACTACATGCTCCACATGTGCTGGGCTTTAAAAATCATGTGACATCAAACTTCACTTGACTTACGGAGCCCCAGGTTGGTTGCATTGTCTGCACATGACACTCAAGTACTTTGAATAAATGCATTTGCTGTAGATTAGAGCGCGGATGGAAGGCTTTCCCATTTGTCACCACAACAATCTTTGCTGGAACTTCAGTTAATGCTGTTTGTTGTTCACAACTTCCTGTCTAAGTTCCCCCAGGTTCTTTTTTCCCCTCCTGGAATTTGCTATTTTCCATGGTACTTGCGAGTGGACACGGCTTGTCAGCAACGCCACGAGCGGGCGCCATCAGCAAAAGCTGCAGTGGGGGGTGCAGCTAATTGAGTCGTTAGCTCGGCTGATTATGCCATCAATGTGCATTTGCTTCTTTCTCTGCTCTTCCTAGCTAAGAAGTAGTACACTATACCTTTGTTAGATAATGGTAATGCACAATAAAATGCTAAGATGGTAATACTTTGACCCCCATTGGTACATTTTATGGGCTGCAATGCTTTGGAGTCACTGTAACTTGATAACAAGGTGAAACACGCATGCATACTTCCCTCTACATCAGGGGTCGGCAACCCAAAATGTTGAAAGAGCCATATTGGACCAAAAATACAAAAACAAATCTGTCTGGAGCCGCAAAAAATTAAAAGCCATATTACATACAGATAGTGTGTCATGAGATATAAATTGAATTATGAGGACTTAAAGGAAACTAAATGAGCTCAAAAATAGCTACAAAAGAGGCATAATGATGCAATATGTACATACAGCGAGTCTAAATAGCATGTTAGCATCAATTAGTTTGCAGTGACCAAATATGTCTGATTAACACTCCTCACAAGTCAATAACGTCAACAAAACTCACCTTTGTGCATTCATGCACAACTTTATAAGTTCGGTGGACAAAATGAGACAGAAAAAGAAGTGGCATAAAACACGTCTTAGAAAGTCGGAGAAAGTTATACATGTAAACAAACTAGGGTGAGTTCAAGGACTGTCAAAATTTGTAGGACAAAACGGCGCTCGCCAAATACTAGAATCAGTGGAGCATGTTTAATATAAACAGTGTGCTTTGTAGCAATTAAGGGAGGTTTGTGTCATGTTTGTCCTCCTACAGAAACCAAATAAAACAAAAAAATGTTTTTTTCCCCTCATCTCCATTTTTCATAAAGCAGTGAACAGCTAACCGTGTTAAACACCACAGTGGCTTCCATCTAAAAAGGCTCATTTTATACAAAACCAAGGTTTCTTAGCTGTCTGCAGTGATGACCAGTAGCTCAACTCCGTCTCCCATTCAACTACTTTTTCAACGAGTAGCAATTCCTGCAGTTTTGCTATTTTCGGCCCATGTAGCGAGCTAGCTTACATCAACGCTGCGAGATACAAAAATGGAAAATGGACTGCGAGTCCGGGCCAAAAAACCCCCAAAGAAAATCCAATGACTTTGATGACTGAGAGCATACGGAGAGCATCCATGATGATTGATTGGTGTTCCTGTGACGAGTCACAATTGACTAGCATTCGGGCAAAACATTACGGAGCGGCCAATCAGAAGCAAGGTAAGTCGAGTCATTGAAACCAGGAAGCAAAATCATGATAATGTGTGTTCTTGGCCATATTTACACAAGTTTAGAGAAAAACTATTAGTGTTTAGTTGTTTAACCAAACTTTTTGGTCAAGATACTGAGAGTAGTTGTTTTTTATTTTGCTGTAGGGCAGAGAAAATGAAGAACATAAGGGTAAGCCAAAGAAAATGCAAACTAAGATAAATACATACTTTGGGGTTAGTTATTAGTTGTTTTTGGGTCCATTTGTACACTCCATCCATCCATTTCCTACCGCTTGTCCCTTTTGGGGTTGCAGGGGCTGCTGGAGCCTATCTCAGCTGCATTCAGGCGGAAGGCAGCGTACACCCTGGACAAGTCACCACCTCATCACAGGGCCAACACAGATAGACAACATTCACACACTAGGGACCATTTAGTGTTGCCAATCAACCTATCCCCAGGTGCATGTCTTTGGAGGTGGGAGGGGCCTATCCCCAGGTGCATGTCTTTGGAGGTGGGAGGGGCTTATCCCTAGGTGCATGTCTTTGGAGGTGGGAGGGGCCTATCCCCAGGTGCATGTCTTTGGAGGTGGGAGGGGCCTATCCCCAGGTGCATGTCTTTGGAGGTGGGAGGGGCTTATCCCTAGGTGCATGTCTTTGGAGGTGGGAGGGGCCTATCCCTAGGTGCATGTCTTTTGGAGGTGGGAGGGGCTTATCCCTAGGTGCATGTCTTTGGAGGTGGGAGGGGCCTATCCCCAGGTGCATGTCTTTGGAGGTGGGAGGGGCCTATCCCTAGGTGCATGTCTTTTGGAGGTGGGAGGGGCTTATCCCCAGGTGCATGTCTTTGGAGGTGGGAGGGGCCTATCCCCAGGTGCATGTCTTTGGAGGTGGGAGGGGCCTATCCCCAGGTGCATGTCTTTGGAGGTGGGAGGGGCCTATCCCCAGGTGCATGTCTTTGGAGGTGGGAGGGGCCTATCTCCAGGTGCATGTCTTTGGAGGTGGGAGGGGCTTATCCCCAGGTGCGTATCTTTGGAGGTGGGAGGAAGCCGGAGTGCCTGGAGTAGAACCCACGCAGTCATGGGGAGAACATGCCAACTTCACACAGAAAGATCCTGAGCCCAGGATTGAACTCAGGATTATTCAGGACCTTCGTATTGTGAGGCAGATGCGCTAACCCCTGTCCCACCGTGCTCACTCTTAGTTACATTAACATTAATATTACACATGTGGGCCCATAGATATATAAACTGTTATGTGGCTTCATGCATGTCATACTGGGGGTCATATACTGTATATCAATATATATATATATGGCTAAATATATGTTTAATAAATGTAACAAGCTACTTTTGCCGTGCAGCTTGCTACAATTCTCTGGGGATAGCTTCCCCTACATTTAACAGAGTAACTTGTAGCTTAGCTTTCTACATTTTCCAAGTAGCTTGGCCATCACTGCATGTTTTTGTGCATTTAGGTTCCCAAGAACTCCAGAACATTTTCATCTAAGCCCTGAAGGCATTGGCAGAGATATTTATAAATATTTCTTTCTAAACGAGCTGTTTGTTATTTGAGACTGAATTGGCGTATTATGCTTCAGTTATATCAGCAAGCCAAAGCCGCACGGACACACCACCGCCCAAACAAGCGAGACACAGCAGCCACACCAGCGCTGCCACCACTGCATCAAGTCGCTAACCCGCAGCGTGAGGGCACAGACCCCGCCCAACAGGAAGCGAGACCCTGCGATGCCACACAAAAAAAAAAGGTTTATTAAATTTGAAAACATTATTTTTAAAAATGAAATAAAAACCTCACACCCTCACTGAGGTCTGGAATGGCAGGCTACAGGATTGCAGTCCCCCAGGGCCCGCGCCGGCCAAGGAGGCAATGAGGGTTTCGCCGCTCTCCCGAAGCCCAAAACCCCCCCCGTACATGTGATGTGGGAGTGTAGAAGCCCCCATAGGGTCTACTGTGGACTTAAAAGGAGGAGGTCAGCCGTCACAGCGCACCTTAGTCAGACTTGCCAACCCTCCCCATTTTCCCAGGAGACTCCCCAATTCCAGTTCTCCTCCCAAAAATCTCCCGGAGCAACCATTCTCCCGATTTCCACCCAAACAACAATATTGGAGGCGTCCTCTCTCACCTGAAAAGGAGACTATTATATATGTCTCCATCATCCATAGTTTTATCTGTAAGCCATAAAGTAGGCGGGCACGGAGCTATTTCTCAGCGTGTGTTTATTCCAGCCGGCACGTTAACACACTGACACACAACATCTTCATTCCCATCATGCAGTGCTTCAAAACTACGGCAAGTAGTAATGTCCAAAAACATAACAGAGACAAAGCAGAAGAACGAATAAGAGACACGGCGAGGACGAGTAAGAAGAAGAAGTATGCTTGCAAGTTCCAAACCGATGGGAAAAAATAATTTCAGTTCATCCAGGACAGCTGGAAGGGGAAGTTGTATGTTGCCTGCAAATGTTGTAGATATGCGTGGCAAGTATGCTGTAGTCCCCATTGATGTGTGTGCCGAAGTTAAAGTAGCAATGATAGTCACACACACACTAGGTGTGGTGAGATGTGTCCTCTGCATTTGACCCATAACCCATGATCACCCCCTGGGAGGTAAAGGAAGCAGTGAGCAGCAGTGGTGGCCGCGCCCGGGAATCATTTTTGGTGACTGAACCCCCAATTCCAACCCTTGATGCTGATTGCCAAGCAGGGAGGTAATGGCTCGCTTTTTCATAGTCTTTGGTATGACTCACAACCTACTGATCTCAGAGCCAGCACTCTAACCACTAGGCCACTGAGTAGCGTGAGAAAAATGTGGGTCATGATGGGTCCCGACCATGCTGAGCCCCCCTTGAACCCTAAGTGTCTAACATGCAGCTAACATTGAGGGATGGACGAGCAGGGGACAAGTCAGGAGGACTGGAGCCCCATAGATGCATCTTCATCCCCTCACCATGCCTCCCCAGAGGACAATCCCTTGAAGTCTTATATATGTGTGTGTGTGTGTGTGTGTGTGTGTGTGTTATAGGAGTAGCAGAGGTCCGACACACCTACCCCCAGTCCACGCTAGAGGTAACCAAGGACTACGGCCAGGAAGCGGGCCCCCCTCCCACAGCCCATGACCCTGCAGGCTCTGCACAGCAGTCTTCATCATCAATGGTGAGCAACCTGGCTGCTGATCACCTCAATATTTAAATCCAAACCAGAGCTAGAAGTCATATCTTAGAATGTTCCTGTTCATGCTTACACGATCACCGCAATTTAAGGCTTCAACGCCAGGAGTCAATTTAAATGGCTTCATGAATGAATGATTTACAACGACGTCTCCATGGACTGACACAGGGTTGAGGGCTTCTTATTATTCTGTGATGTTGGCAGCTGAAGACTGCAAAGAAAGGTCGGGGGCGGGAAGGAGGGCGTGTGCATCCTTGTGAAATGTCTTGTGACTGGAGGACGCTCACATGTTGCTGGTGCTGGACTTTCCCACTGAGAAGACAGCACTTGATGTTGTTTGTGCTGGCAGATTGTGAGATTGTGCGACAGCGGTGGGATGTTGTGGCTGCTCCTCTGCCTGCTTCCAGCCTTAGTGGGCTGCAACACAATCCAGCTTCCCTACCTGTCCGGAGACCGGCAAGCAGCAGGTGAGTCCCAGGATGTCCTCAAGATGTTAGCAAGTCTGCCTCCCAGCCGCTCTGCTTCTTCCTGGTCGATGGCCGACAACACGTAGAAAGATGCTGCCAAGGAATTTCCAAAGCGTGGGTATGCACTCTTTGAAGTCAAATGTGAAGATACAGGTGTGGGTGTGACCAGGGACGTCACTAGACCTAATACTGTACTGGGGCACACCTGGGGCGTCACTAGACCTAATACTGTACTGGGGCACACCAGGGGCATCACTAGACCTAATACTGTACTGGGGCACACCTGGGGTGTCACTAGACCTAATACTGTACTGGGGCACACCTGGGGTGTCACTAGACCTAATACTGTACTGGGGCACACCTGGGTGTCACTAGACCTAATACTGTACTGGGGCACACCTGGGGCGTCACTAGACCTAATACTGTACTGGGGCACACCTGGGGCGTCACTAGACCTAATACTGTACTGGGGCACACCAGGGGTGTCACTAGACCTAATACTGTACTGGGGCACACCTGGGGCGTCACTAGACCTAATACTGTACTGGGGCACACCTGGGGCGTCACTAGACCTAATACTGTACTGGGGCACACCTGGGGCGTCACTAGACCTAATACTGTACTGGGGCACACCTGGGTGTCACTAGACCTAATACTGTACTGGGGCACACCTGGGGTGTCACTAGACCTAATACTGTACTGGGGCACACCTGGGTGTCACTAGACCTAATACTGTACTGGGGCACACCTGGGGCGTCACTAGACCTAATACTGTACTGGGGCACACCTGGGGCGTCACTAGACCTAATACTGTACTGGGGCATACCTGGGGTGTCACTAGACCTAATACTGTACTGGGGCACACCTGGGGCGTCACTAGACCTAATACTGTACTGGGGCACACCTGGGGCGTCACTAGACCTAATACTGTACTGGGGCACACCTGGGGCGTCACTAGACCTAATACTGTACTGGGGCACACCTGGGTGTCACTAGACCTAATACTGTACTGGGGCACACCTGGGGCGTCACTAGACCTAATACTGTACTGGGGCACACCTGGGGCGTCACTAGACCTAATACTGTACTGGGGCACACCTGGGGCGTCACTAGACCTAATACTGTACTGGGGCACACCTGGGGCGTCACTAGACCTAATACTGTACTGGGGCACACCTGGGGCGTCACTAGACCTAATACTGTACTGGGGCACACCTGGGGCGTCACTAGACCTAATACTGTACTGGGGCACACCTGGGGCGTCACTAGACCTAATACTGTACTGGGGCACACCTGGGGCGTCACTAGACCTAATACTGTACTGGGGCACACCTGGGGCGTCACTAGACCTAATACTGTACTGGGGCACACCTGGGGCGTCACTAGACCTAATACTGTACTGGGGCACACCTGGGGCGTCATTAGACCTAATACTGTACTGGGGCACACCTGGGGCGTCACTAGACCTAATACTGTACTGGGGCACACCTGGGGCGTCACTAGACCTAATACTGTACTGGGGCACACCTGGGGCGTCACTAGACCTAATACTGTACTGGGGCACACCTGGGGCGTCACTAGACCTAATACTGTACTGGGGCACACCTGGGGCGTCACTAGACCTAATACTGTACTGGGGCACACCTGGGGTGTCACTAGACCTAATACTGTACTGGGGCACACCTGAGTGTCACTAGACCTAATACTGTACTGGGGCACACCAGCGGCGTCACTAGACCTAATACTGTACTGGGGCACACCTGGGGCGTCACTAGACCTAATACTGTACTGGGGCACACCTGGGGCGTCACTAGACCTAATACTGTACTGGGGCACACCTGGGGCGTCACTAGACCTAATACTGTACTGGGGCACACCTGGGGCGTCACTAGACCTAATACTGTACTGGGGCACACCTGGGGCGTCACTAGACCTAATACTGTACTGGGGCACACCTGGGGCGTCACTAGACCTAATACTGTACTGGGGCACACCTGGGGCGTCATTAGACCTAATACTGTACTGGGGCACACCTGGGGCGTCACTAGACCTAATACTGTACTGGGGCACACCTGGGGCGTCACTAGACCTAATACTGTACTGGGGCACACCTGGGGCGTCACTAGACCTAATACTGTACTGGGGCACACCTGGGGCGTCATTAGACCTAATACTGTACTGGGGCACACCTGGGGCGTCACTAGACCTGATACTGTACTGGGGCACACCTGGGGCGTCACTAGACCTAATACTGTACTGGTCCAAACCTGGGGCGTCACTAGACCTAATACTGTACTGGGGCACACCTGGGGTGTCACTAGACCTGATACTGTACTGGGGCCCACCTGGGGCGTCACTAGACCTAATACTGTACTGGGGCACACCTGGGGCGTCACTAGACCTAATACTGTACTGGGGCACACCTGGGGCGTCACTAGACCTAATACTGTACTGGGGCACACCAGGGGCGTCACTAGACCTAATACTGTACTGGGGCACACCTGGGGCGTCACTAGACCTAATACTGTACTGGGGCACACCTGGGGCGTCACTAGACCTAATACTGTACTGGGGCACACCTGGGGCGTCACTAGACCTAATACTGTACTGGGGCACACCTGGGGCGTCACTAGACCTAATACTGTACTGGGGCACACCTGGGGCGTCACTAGACCTAATACTGTACTGGGGCACACCAGGGGTGTCACTAGACCTAATACTGTACTGGGGCGTCACTAGACCTAATACTGTACTGGGGCGCACCAGGGGCGTCACTAGACCTAATACTGTACTGGGGCACACCTGGGGCGTCACTAGACCTAATACTGTACTGGGGCACACCTGGGGCGTCACTAGACCTAATACTGTACTGGGGCACACCTGGGGTGTCACTAGACCTAATACTGTACTGGGGCCCACCTGGGGCGTCACTAGACCTAATACTGTACTGGGGCACACCTGGGGCGTCACTAGACCTAATACTGTACTGGGGCACACCTGGGGCGTCACTAGACCTAATACTGTACTGGGGCACACCTGGGGCGTCACTAGACCTAATACTGTACTGGGGCACACCAGGGGTGTCACTAGACCTAATACTGTACTGGGGCGTCACTAGACCTAATACTGTACTGGGGCGCACCAGGGGCGTCACTAGACCTAATACTGTACTGGGGCACACCTGGGGCGTCACTAGACCTAATACTGTACTGGGGCACACCTGGGGCGTCACTAGACCTAATACTGTACTGGGGCACACCTGGGGTGTCACTAGACCTAATACTGTACTGGGGCCCACCTGGGGCGTCACTAGACCTAATACTGTACTGGGGCACACCTGGGGCGTCACTAGACCTAATACTGTACTGGGGCACACCTGGGGCGTCACTAGACCTAATACTGTACTGGGGCACACCTGGGGCGTCACTAGACCTAATACTGTACTGGGGCACACCAGGGGTGTCACTAGACCTAATACTGTACTGGGGCGTCACTAGACCTAATACTGTACTGGGGCGCACCAGGGGCGTCACTAGACCTAATACTGTACTGGGGCACACCTGGGGCGTCACTAGACCTAATACTGTACTGGGGCACACCTGGGGCGTCACTAGACCTAATACTGTACTGGGGCACACCAGGGGTGTCACTAGACCTAATACTGTACTGGGGCGTCACTAGACCTAATACTGTACTGGGGCCCACCTGGGGCGTCACTAGACCTAATACTGTACTGGGGCACACCTGGGGCGTCACTAGACCTAATACTGTACTGGGGCACACCTGGGGCGTCACTAGACCTAATACTGTACTGGGGCACACCTGGGGCGTCACTAGACCTAATACTGTACTGGGGCACACCTGGGGCGTCACTAGACCTAATACTGTACTGGGGCACACCTGGGCCACAAATAATTCATGTGAGCGTGCAAAGCGCGCAAGCAAAAACATTTTTAGCACTTATTTATCATAAAAAATACATAAATAGTGCTTTAAACTCTGAAATCCTATCAGATGATGTTGTATGGATCTTTGATGAACCACCTGAAATGAACTCATGCATTTGACCTACTTGTGCACTTTTTTACTCCAGACTTCTAAACTGCTACTGGTAAAAACAAAAAGGAAGAGCAATGAATCTTTTTGAAATATTTATTGCAGTAATCATCTGCAAATTTAACATCTACAAAAGTAAAACAAAATATAAAGCACCCCTACATCTCTGGGTTCTTTTATATTATTTAATTTCCATTGATGGCAATGTGGCTAATCCTATTTCAGATACACAAAACTATCAAATATACACAAAACAATAAAGCCACAGTAGTAGAATAAATGAACAACAGTTGTGTGTCTGTTCAGGGAATCATTTTCTGAGAAGTAAACTTTTCATTTTTGCAAAGTGGTCAATCACTCTGGACAGACATGCAAATATTACAGTAACTGTTATACAGTTGACCAGTGGTTCCCAACTGCTGTGACGCGACATAAAAGTGGATTGTGTGTCATTTTCAGTCACATGTGTGCATGAAAAAAAAAAAGTTTAGGGAGAAAAAAATCAAATTGTGGCAACAAAACCAGATATTTTTAGCCATTTTTCTAGTGACTATTAGTGAATATTTTAGCAAAAGGCAAAGCGACTAACAAGTCGGAGGAGGACTCAGAACAGACATGGAAATATATTTTTTAAAAATCTAAATGGGGCAACAAAACCCGATATTTTTAGCCATCTTTCTGAAAACAAATACAGAAATGTTACTATTTTTTCTGGAAACAAAAGCAGATGCTTTAGCTGTAGCCATTTTTCTGGAGACAAAAAAAGATTATTTTAGTCAAAGTCACAGCGATTAACAAGACAAGTCTACTAGGCTATTTTTCTGTGAAATAAACTTGAATGATTTAAGAATTTGGCTCACGACTTGATCTGGAAAAATGTTTTTCTTCCTGAAGATAAAGTTTGAGAAGCACTCAACTCACACATGCTGACTCCAAATCATCTTTGATGCAGAAGCAGCAGACAATAACCAACATGATGTTTCATCTTCATTGGAAATTCCCCCGACAGCTCGTACAACAAATGAATATGTTTGTCTTGATACAAAGAATAATGTTAGCTAACTTAGCATCAACTTAAGACAATGATGTTGCCTAGCTAGCTAGGACTTCACTTACATCTCTCATTCCTGCTGCTTCTTCTCTGCTGCGGGACAATAACTTTCTTAAATCCATCTAAGAGTTACAGTTTGAGTCAAATCAAAATCAAAATAATATAATTAACAAATTGTTGTTGGCTAACGTTACCTACCTCACACAGTGATTCGCATCCCCCCCCCCCCACTCTCTCTCTCTCAACTGAAGTCTCGATCCACACGTGAATAAATTACCATATTAATTAGCCATGTGGGGCTTCACGGTGGCAGAGGGGTTAGTGCGTCTGCCTCACAATACGAAGGTCCTGCAGTCCTGGGTTCAAATCCAGGCTCGGGATCTTTCTGTGTGGAGTTTGCATGTTCTCCCCGTGAATGCGTGGGTTCCCTCCGGGTACTCCGGCTTCCTCCCACCTCCAAAGACATGCACCTGGGGATAGGTTGATTGGCAACACTAAATTGGCCCTAGTGTGTGAATGTGAGTGTGAATGTTGTCTGTCTATCTGTGTTGGCCCTGCGATGAGGTGGCGACTTGTCCAGGGTGTACCCCGCCTTCCGCCCGATTGTAGCTGAGATAGGCGCCAGCGCCCCCCGCGACCCCGAAAGGGAATACGCGGTAGAAAATGGATGGATGGATGGATTAGCCATGTGCTCATTTTTACGTGGAGTGAATACAGTAGCCATCAATTACCATACTAAGTAGTATGTGCGCTGTTGTCTATGTTATGTAGACTTAAAACTCTGAAGCATTTTTTTATTGGTAAATTTTTTACTGGGGCACTGCAGATCAACACTGGGGCACGTGCCACAGTGAAATCTGTCTGGCGACCTCCCTGGGTGTGACGAGATTAAAACCTGTCAATATTTTGATTTCATTTTCCTTAGAAAAGCTGTCTCACAGAAGGATATCAGAAGTTGTTCTGTTTGTGGTAGTCAAAAGTATAGACCATATTTTCCGGACCATAGGGCGCACCAGATTATAAAACGTACTGCCGATGAGCGGGTCTATTCAGGTCTATTTTCATACATAAGGAACACCGGATCATTGACGTAAAAGACTTCCTTGTGGTCTACATAACATGTAATGCTGGTTCTTTGCTCAAAATGTTGCATAGATGATGTTCTGATGGCAGTCTCTTTAGGATGCACCGTTTTGTGGGCGCTCTTATTTACGTGCCTCCACTTGGACAGCGTCTTCTCCTTGGTGTAGCGTGCAAGGAGGGGAGTGGAAGACGTGTCAAAAGATGGCGCTAACTGTTTTAAGGACATTCAGACTTTACTTCAATTAATACCGGAGCAGCATCTCCTCGTTTGTGGCTCACTAGTTCAACAACAACGCCCGAAATGTTCCCCGTGGAAAAAACGTCCGTCTCAAATAACTTAAAGTTCCTTGTGTGAATAATGTAAACTCACTACACCGGTATTTTTTAGTGCTTTCATGGCGAGTTTACTGACAGATATAAGTAGGAACTGTGCGCTACTTTATATTAGAAATGTCCCATAACAAAAAGCTTATCGACTACGTGGTCGTCACGGCCTGCAATGGCGGACGTCCGCACATTTTCAGGACTTATGCAGATCTCAAAAAAGATCATCAGGTACCAGAAGGTAAGAAAAGTTAGTTTTGCATACTACTGGTGAAACAAAACACCAGATAATGTCTGCTAATGGGTGCCATTTTGCGGTCTTTATACACACACCATAATAATACTCGTACTTCTGACTACGGTAGGCGTAATTCGCCAACAATCCATCAAGTGGTGCGGCTTCAAAGTTGTACTAAAACCTTTTGAAAAATGTTTGAGTGCTGTGTGTAACGTTCTATATTCTCTGTGGAACATTTAAAGTTTTGGTGTTGTATACTAGCGTCATATTGCAGTCTACATGTATCTCTTATGTGTGACTGCCATCTACTGCTCACACTGATCATTACACCATGTACCAAATAAAATAGCTTTGAGTTCGGTAAGCACACCCAGAACTATTCTGTACATTAGGCGCTATAAGGTGCAATGTTGATTTTTGAAGAAATGTTGGAAGTTCATAAAATACAAAAGATGGCCTGGCTTGGTAGAGCAGGTGTTCCAGCAAACTTGAGGGTTCCTGGTTCGATCCCCGGCTTCCACCAGCCTAGTCCGCTGTGTATTTGCGCAAGACAGTTCACCCTTGCTCCTGATGGGTGGTGGTTAGGGCCTTGCACAGCAGCCATCAGTGTGTGAATGGGTGAATGTGGCCTTAAAGTCCATAAGACGGTGGACCTAAATAAGATTCGGAGAGCTCTTCCTTGAATCTGTGCAAGCTTTGTCTTGCTCCCTCATGAGGATCGTCATCCTCACATGGATGTTTTTCTTGTTTTGGTTATCGAAAGGAAAAGCAAAGAGGCTCGTAATGCAAGCTTTTCCTCCGCCGCCTTGTGTCCGTTCTGCCTGCCTGACTCTCTGATGGCTATTTCCCTCTATTGGCTGCAATGTTCTGACCACCCGCAGATGCTAATCAATTTTGCACCTCTGCTCAAAATTTCCGTCATGGGGCGTTTGTCAGAGCGTGTGTGTTTGACGAGGCGTGACGACCGCCTTCTTAATTGTTGCGTGAGTTCAGGTGGCTCTGCAGCTAACTTGTATTTCCAATGGCTAACGTCCAGTTTGAGCGGACAAGAGCCTAAAGTCCTGCTTCTGTACCTACCTTGGCACTCACCTCAGCACTTCCTGCAGGCGAGGTTGCCGTGACAACCAGGCCTCACATCTACTACTGCCGCTCACCCAACATGGAAGTCTTCACCTGCTGGTGGCATCCACTGGCCAACCTGACGGATGGCGAGGAGGTCACCTACGTGCTCACCTATTCCAAAGAGTATGAAGACAGATATTTTGCAGGTGTTTAATCATGCTGAGAATATTTGGGTTAATGGAACACATGTTGGTCCATGCAGCAAAGGGAGCAAACAAGAGTGTCCAGACTACCTGAGCGCAGGTGCCAACAGCTGCCATTTTGACAGCAGCCACACGTCCATATGGAACTACTACTGCATGAACGTCACCGCGGTAACGGCCCACCGAAATGTCACTTCGCAGGAGCACTGCTTGGACGTGGCTGAGATTGGTAAGTGCAATTCCATTTACGCTCCATCTGACCTCTATTTAGTTGGGATCCTGCAACCACCAATGTGCTTCATTCGTTCCATACGCTTACGCCGAAGTGCAACTGGGATAGGCTCCAGCCGTATATGATGAACATGTTACATGACGGAAAACAGGTGATACGCACTGTCCTCGTTTAACGGCGCGCCGTGTTACGTCTCCTGGTGACGACACACTTCCACAAATTGGAATTTGTTCCCAATCAGCATGACGACTTATGTATTATTTTTAATGCATTCTGAATATTAAATAAACGTGGGTTCCATTCTAGAGGCAAACCTTTCCTGTGACAAAATGGCAACCAAGGTCATCAAAAAGGTCAACCAATGAACAGTATTTATCTACAGAATCTCCTCTCTGGTCAACAAAAGAACCATGAAGATTCTAGCGGGAACTCTCATTCAACCCTTTTACCATTATGCATGCACCTCCTGGTACCCCAGCACCTTCAAAACCCTCAAATCTAGACTCCAAACATCCCAGAACAAGCTAGTCAGGTTACTTCTAGACCTCCACCCCAGATCACACCTCACTCCTACCCACTTCTCCAAAGTGGGCTGGCTCAGGGTGGAGGACAGAGTCAAACAACTTGCACTGAGCCTGGTCTATAAAATCCGCTACACCTCCCTGATACCCAAGTACATGTCAAACTACTTCCTTAACGTAAATGACCGCCATAACCACAACACCAGGGGGAGCTCCACAAACCACGTTAAATCCAGATTCCAATCTAACAAAGGTCTTAACTCATTCTCCTTCTATGCCACATCAATGTGGAATGCACTCCCAACAGGTATAAAAGTAAGTGCATCTCTGTCCTCCTTCAAAAGCGCACTAAAAGAACACCGCTAGTCAACTACAACCCTAGACTAACACCCTGCCCCACCACATCCCACCTCCCCGGATTGTAAATAATCAAATGTAAATAATGAAATGTATATACTTGTTCTTATGCTGTCTGAGCTCATTATGTTCACTGCTGGCTGTACATCTCCTACCAAGTCAGTCCTACACTGTTTCAATGTCCATTTCTCACTAGATATTGATTGATTGAAACTTTTATTAGTAGATTGCACAGTACAGTACATATTCCGTACAATTGACCACTAAATGGTAACACACCCCCCCAGCCTTAGAAGGACTCATGGCAGAGAGATGGACATAACAATGAACTTCATCACTGTTGGCAATGGAGTTGGTGATGTCCCGCATCTTTGTTTAATACACAATACCTTTCACCCCAATACACTTTGTGTTTTTATTTGAGGAGTTGCCATTTGTTACGGATTTATTCAACAGAGGCTTTGTCCTCCACAACTCCAACAAGAAAAAGTCCACCCGCTTGGCGATAAATCAGTTTAACATCCTCACTTCCTTTTTCCCTGATTGGAAGAAATGTGTTTTATTGACAGAGATGAGCGGCGTCTCACTCTTATCAGACCCACAGCTGAGTCTTTGCCTTGGATGGGTTTTTCTTTCGGTATCTTAGGAAGCGCTGACCTCACCACAGCTGAGTCCAAGGCAATGTCCGTCCTCTCAAAGATTGAATGTTTTTGTCCGTTGCCTCTCTCATAGTTCAGACCGAAGCACCGGTCAACCTAACGTACGACCTGATGGACGCCGGCGGGGACGAGATGGGTCATGACCTTCTGTTCTCCTGGGCTTACCCGGTGCCCTCCGACCTGAAGTACGGTTGGATTACGCTGGTCTACGAGCTGCAGTACAGACTGGTTAGCGAGCCTGACAAGTGGAAGGTATGATATATGAGGACGTGCAAAGGTTGGGGTGTGATTCTACGGTGCAATACTATGCTTTTCAGCTCGCGGTTTGGTTTCTTTGTTTTTACTTCTTAGCTTTCACATAAACAGTTTGATGTTTTTTAAAATGAAACAAAAACTGCAAACTTCTGTTCGACTATTCTCCAAAAATAGATATAATGTAGCTTTCAGAAAATTGGTGTGTCCCATTACTTATTAATTCATGGTTAGACTAAGCCAAGGGCCAACAAATACCAGGACATATACCAGGAGCCCCCGATTTACAGCATTTCTTTTTAGCAAAGTGTAACAGACCTTGCTATGTAAGGCCGTGCATGTATCGCACCTGAGGGATGCTGTCTAGGACTCTCCTCGCTGAGATATGCACAAAAGAAAATGCACTTTTCTTTTTGAGGAAGCGAGACAGCTCTGTTGATGTTTTGTTGCTTGTTTTTATTATTGCAATTTTGACGCTCCTTTGTAATGTCCCTGCTTTCCAATGGGGAGCCGAATATCAGTTATTTTTATTTTAGCAGCAGAATGAGCAGCACAATCACACTTTTCCAAATGAAGTAGTCATTGTTGTTTTCTTCAATGCTGCAGTCAGCGATCAGAAGATTACATCCACTTGTAAAGAACATAATGTCTTGACTTTCTGACCGCAAAACTTTCCTCCAGAAGGTCTTATCTTTGTCCATGTGATGTCAGAAGAAAAAAAATGGAGCTGTTTGTCCAC
>NC_084637.1:1284794-1290202 GCF_033978795.1 Nerophis ophidion | reverse complement strand
CTCCTGTCACTGTGTGACTGGCTTCATTGTCAGCTGGGTGCCATCTTCTGGTTGTGTGAGCGCCACTGCCAACGTGCTCCTGTCACTGAGTGACTGGCTTCATTGTCAGCTGGGTGCCATCTTCTGGTTGTGTGAGCGCCACTGCCAACGTGCTCCTGTCACTGAGTGACTGGCTTCATTGTCAGCTGGGTGCCATCTTCTGGTTGTGTGAGCGCCACTGCCAACGTGCTCCTGTCACTGAGTGACTGGCTTCATTGTCAGCTGGGTGCCATCTTCTGGTTGTGTGAGCGCCACTGCCAACGTGCTCCTGTCACTAAGTGACTGGCTTCATTGTCAGCTGGGTGCCATCTTCTGGTTGTGTGAGCGCCACTGCCAACGTGCTCCTGTCACTGAGTGACTGGCTTCATTGTCAGCTGGGTGCCATCTTCTGGTTGTGTGAGCGCCACTGCCAACGTGCTCCTGTCACTGAGTGACTGGCTTCATTGTCAGCTGGGTGCCATCTTCTGGTTGTGTGAGCGCCACTGCCAACGTGCTCCTGTCACTGAGTGACTGGCTTCATTGTCAGCTGGGTGCCATCTTCTGGTTGTGTGAGCGCCACTGCCAACGTGCTCCTGTCACTGAGTGACTGGCTTCATTGTCAGCTGGGTGCCATCTTCTGGTTGTGTGAGCGCCACTGCCAACGTGCTCCTGTCACTGAGTGACTGGCTTCATTGTCAGCTGGGTGCCATCTTCTGGTTGTGTGAGCGCCACTGCCAACGTGCTCCTGTCACCGAGTGACTGGCTTCATTGTCAGCTGGGTGCCATCTTCTGGTTGTGTGAGCGCCACTGCCAACGTGCTCCTGTCACTGAGTGACTGGCTTCATTGTCAGCTGGGTGCCATCTTCTGGTTGTGTGAGCGCCACTGCCAACGTGCTCCTGTCACTGAGTGACTGGCTTCATTGTCAGCTGGGTGCCATCTTCTGGTTGTGTGAGCGCCACTGCCAACGTGCTCCTGTCACAGAATGACTGGCTTCATTGTCAGCTGGGTGCCATCTTCTGGTTGTGTGAGCGCCACTGCCAACGTGCTCCTGTCACTGAGTGACTGGCTTCATTGTCAGCTGGGTGCCATCTTCTGGTTGTGTGAGCGCCACTGCCAACGTGCTCCTGTCACTGAGTGACTGGCTTCATTGTCAGCTGGGTGCCATCTTCTGGTTGTGTGAGCGCCACTGCCAACGTGCTCCTGTCACTAAGTGACTGGCTTCATTGTCAGCTGGGTGCCATCTTCTGGTTGTGTGAGCGCCACTGCCAACGTGCTCCTGTCACTGAGTGACTGGCTTCATTGTCAGCTGGGTGCCATCTTCTGGTTGTGTGAGCGCCACTGCCAACGTGCTCCTGTCACTGAGTGACTGGCTTCATTGTCAGCTGGGTGCCATCTTCTGGTTGTGTGAGCGCCACTGCCAACGTGCTCCTGTCACAGAATGACTGGCTTCATTGTCAGCTGGGTGCCATCTTCTGGTTGTGTGAGCGCCACTGCCAACGTGCTCCTGTCACTGAGTGACTGGCTTCATTGTCAGCTGGGTGCCATCTTCTGGTTGTGTGAGCGCCACTGCCAACGTGCTCCTGTCACAGAATGACTGGCTTCATTGTCAGCTGGGTGCCATCTTCTGGTTGTGTGAGCGCCACTGCCAACGTGCTCCTGTCACTGAGTGACTGGCTTCATTGTCAGCTGGGTGCCATCTTCTGGTTGTGTGAGCGCCACTGCCAACGTGCTCCTGTCACTGAGTGACTGGCTTCATTGTCAGCTGGGTGCCATCTTCTGGTTGTGTGAGCGCCACTGCCAACGTGCTCCTGTCACCGAGTGACTGGCTTCATTGTCAGCTGGGTGCCATCTTCTGGTTGTGTGAGCGCCACTGCCAACGTGCTCCTGTCACTAAGTGACTGGCTTCATTGTCAGCTGGGTGCCATCTTCTGGTTGTGTGAGCGCCACTGCCAACGTGCTCCTGTCACCGAGTGACTGGCTTCATTGTCAGCTGGGTGCCATCTTCTGGTTGTGTGAGCGCCACTGCCAACGTGCTCCTGTCACTGAGTGACTGGCTTCATTGTCAGCTGGGTGCCATCTTCTGGTTGTGTGAGCGCCACTGCCAACGTGCTCCTGTCACTAAGTGACTGGCTTCATTGTCAGCTGGGTGCCATCTTCTGGTTGTGTGAGCGCCACTGCCAACGTGCTCCTGTCACCGAGTGACTGGCTTCATTGTCAGCTGGGTGCCATCTTCTGGTTGTGTGAGCGCCACTGCCAACGTGCTCCTGTCACTGAGTGACTGGCTTCATTGTCAGCTGGGTGCCATCTTCTGGTTGTGTGAGCGCCACTGCCAACGTGCTCCTGTCACTGAGTGACTGGCTTCATTGTCAGCTGGGTGCCATCTTCTGGTTGTGTGAGCGCCACTGCCAACGTGCTCCTGTCACTGAGTGACTGGCTTCATTGTCAGCTGGGTGCCATCTTCTGGTTGTGTGAGCGCCACTGCCAACGTGCTCCTGTCACTGTGTGACTGGCTTCATTGTCAGCTGGGTGCCATCTTCTGGTTGTGTGAGCGCCACTGCCAACGTGCTCCTGTCACTGAGTGACTGGCTTCATTGTCAGCTGGGTGCCATCTTCTGGTTGTGTGAGCGCCACTTGCCAACGTGCTCCTGTCACTAAGTGACTGGCTTCATTGTCAGCTGGGTGCCATCTTCTGGTTGTGTGAGCGCCACTGCCAACGTGCTCCTGTCACTGAGTGACTGGCTTCATTGTCAGCTGGGTGCCATCTTCTGGTTGTGTGAGCGCCACTGCCAACGTGCTCCTGTCACTAAGTGACTGGCTTCATTGTCAGCTGGGTGCCATCTTCTGGTTGTGTGAGCGCCACTGCCAACGTGCTCCTGTCACTGAGTGACTGGCTTCATTGTCAGCTGGGTGCCATCTTCTGGTTGTGTGAGCGCCACTGCCAACGTGCTCCTGTCACTAAGTGACTGGCTTCATTGTCAGCTGGGTGCCATCTTCTGGTTGTGTGAGCGCCACTGCCAACGTGCTCCTGTCACTGAGTGACTGGCTTCATTGTCAGCTGGGTGCCATCTTCTGGTTGTGTGAGCGCCACTGCCAACGTGCTCCTGTCACTAAGTGACTGGCTTCATTGTCAGCTGGGTGCCATCTTCTGGTTGTGTGAGCGCCACTGCCAACGTGCTCCTGTCACTGAGTGACTGGCTTCATTGTCAGCTGGGTGCCATCTTCTGGTTGTGTGAGCGCCACTGCCAACGTGCTCCTGTCACTGAGTGACTGGCTTCATTGTCAGCTGGGTGCCATCTTCTGGTTGTGTGAGCGCCACTGCCAACGTGCTCCTGTCACTGAGTGACTGGCTTCATTGTCAGCTGGGTGCCATCTTCTGGTTGTGTGAGCGCCACTGCCAACGTGCTCCTGTCACTGAGTGACTGGCTTCATTGTCAGCTGGGTGCCATCTTCTGGTTGTGTGAGCGCCACTGCCAACGTGCTCCTGTCACTAAGTGACTGGCTTCATTGTCAGCTGGGTGCCATCTTCTGGTTGTGTGAGCGCCACTGCCAACGTGCTCCTGTCACTGAGTGACTGGCTTCATTGTCAGCTGGGTGCCATCTTCTGGTTGTGTGAGCGCCACTGCCAACGTGCTCCTGTCACTGAGTGACTGGCTTCATTGTCAGCTGGGTGCCATCTTCTGGTTGTGTGAGCGCCACTGCCAACGTGCTCCTGTCACAGAATGACTGGCTTCATTGTCAGCTGGGTGCCATCTTCTGGTTGTGTGAGCGCCACTGCCAACGTGCTCCTGTCACTGAGTGACTGGCTTCATTGTCAGCTGGGTGCCATCTTCTGGTTGTGTGAGCGCCACTGCCAACGTGCTCCTGTCACTGAGTGACTGGCTTCATTGTCAGCTGGGTGCCATCTTCTGGTTGTGTGAGCGCCACTGCCAACGTGCTCCTGTCACCGAGTGACTGGCTTCATTGTCAGCTGGGTGCCATCTTCTGGTTGTGTGAGCGCCACTGCCAACGTGCTCCTGTCACTGAGTGACTGGCTTCATTGTCAGCTGGGTGCCATCTTCTGGTTGTGTGAGCGCCACTGCCAACGTGCTCCTGTCACTGAGTGACTGGCTTCATTGTCAGCTGGGTGCCATCTTCTGGTTGTGTGAGCGCCACTGCCAACGTGCTCCTGTCACAGAATGACTGGCTTCATTGTCAGCTGGGTGCCATCTTCTGGTTGTGTGAGCGCCACTGCCAACGTGCTCCTGTCACTGAGTGACTGGCTTCATTGTCAGCTGGGTGCCATCTTCTGGTTGTGTGAGCGCCACTGCCAACGTGCTCCTGTCACTAAGTGACTGGCTTCATTGTCAGCTGGGTGCCATCTTCTGGTTGTGTGAGCGCCACTGCCAACGTGCTCCTGTCACTGAGTGACTGGCTTCATTGTCAGCTGGGTGCCATCTTCTGGTTGTGTGAGCGCCACTGCCAACGTGCTCCTGTCACTGAGTGACTGGCTTCATTGTCAGCTGGGTGCCATCTTCTGGTTGTGTGAGCGCCACTGCCAACGTGCTCCTGTCACAGAATGACTGGCTTCATTGTCAGCTGGGTGCCATCTTCTGGTTGTGTGAGCGCCACTGCCAACGTGCTCCTGTCACTGAGTGACTGGCTTCATTGTCAGCTGGGTGCCATCTTCTGGTTGTGTGAGCGCCACTGCCAACGTGCTCCTGTCACAGAATGACTGGCTTCATTGTCAGCTGGGTGCCATCTTCTGGTTGTGTGAGCGCCACTGCCAACGTGCTCCTGTCACTGAGTGACTGGCTTCATTGTCAGCTGGGTGCCATCTTCTGGTTGTGTGAGCGCCACTGCCAACGTGCTCCTGTCACTGAGTGACTGGCTTCATTGTCAGCTGGGTGCCATCTTCTGGTTGTGTGAGCGCCACTGCCAACGTGCTCCTGTCACTAAGTGACTGGCTTCATTGTCAGCTGGGTGCCATCTTCTGGTTGTGTGAGCGCCACTGCCAACGTGCTCCTGTCACTGAGTGACTGGCTTCATTGTCAGCTGGGTGCCATCTTCTGGTTGTGTGAGCGCCACTGCCAACGTGCTCCTGTCACTGAGTGACTGGCTTCATTGTCAGCTGGGTGCCATCTTCTGGTTGTGTGAGCGCCACTGCCAACGTGCTCCTGTCACTGAGTGACTGGCTTCATTGTCAGCTGGGTGCCATCTTCTGGTTGTGTGAGCGCCACTGCCAACGTGCTCCTGTCACTAAGTGACTGGCTTCATTGTCAGCTGGGTGCCATCTTCTGGTTGTGTGAGCGCCACTGCCAACGTGCTCCTGTCACTGAGTGACTGGCTTCATTGTCAGCTGGGTGCCATCTTCTGGTTGTGTGAGCGCCACTGCCAACGTGCTCCTGTCACT
>NC_084637.1:1267294-1279794 GCF_033978795.1 Nerophis ophidion | reverse complement strand
ACTGCTGGTCTGTACTGTACATGCAGGACTAATATTGGATGAGGAGAAGGTGTGTCCTAACTGCTGGTCTGTACTGTACATGCAGGACTAATATTGGATGAGGAGAAGGTGTGTCCTAACTGCTGGTCTGTACTGTACATGCAGGACTAATATTGGATGAGGAGGTGTGTCCTAACTGCTGGTCTGTACTGTACATGCAGGACTAATATTGATGAGGAGAAGGTGTGTCCTAACTGCTGGTCTGTACTGTACATGCAGGACTAATATTGAATGAGGAGGTGTGTCCTAACTGCTGGTCTGTACTGTACATGCAGGACTAATATTGGATGAGGAGAAGGTGTGTCCTAACTGCTGGTCTGTACTGTACATGCAGGACTAATATTGGATGGGGAGGTGTGTCCTAACTGCTGGTCTGTACTGTACATGCAGGACTAATATTGGATGAGGAGAAGGTGTGGCCTAACTGCTGGTCTGTACTGTACATGCAGGACTAATATTGGATGAGGAGGTGTGTCCTAACTGCTGGTCTGTACTGTACATGCAGGACTAATATTGAATGAGGAGGTGTGTCCTAACTGCTGGTCTGTACTGTACATGCAGGACTAATATTGGATGAGGAGAAGGTGTGTCCTAACTGCTGGTCTGTACTGTACATGCAGGACTAATATTGGATGAGGAGAAGGTGTGTCCTAACTGCTGGTCTGTACTGTACATGCAGGACTAATATTGGATGAGGAGAAGGTGTGTCCTAACTGCTGGTCTGTACTGTACATGCAGGACTAATATTGGATGAGGAGAAGGTGTGTCCTAACTGCTGGTCTGTACTGTACATGCAGGACTAATATTGGATGAGGAGAAGGTGTGTCCTAACTGCTGGTCTGTACTGTACATGCAGGACTAATATTGGATGAGGAGGTGTGTCCTAACTGCTGGTCTGTACTGTACATGCAGGACTAATATTGGATGAGGAGGTGTGTCCTAACTGCTGGTCTGTACTGTACATGCAGGACTAATATTGGATGAGGAGAAGGTGTGTCCTAACTGCTGGTCTGTACTGTACATGCAGGACTAATATTGGATGAGGAGAAGGTGTGTCCTAACTGCTGGTCTGTACTGTACATGCAGGACTAATATTGATGAGGAGAAGGTGTGTCCTAACTGCTGGTCTGTACTGTACATGCAGGACTAATATTGGATGAGGAGGTGTGTCCTAACTGCTGGTCTGTACTGTACATGCAGGACTAATATTGAATGAGGAGGTGTGTCCTAACTGCTGGTCTGTACTGTACATGCAGGACTAATATTGGATGAGAAGGTGTGTCCTAACTGCTGGTCTGTACTGTACATGCAGGACTAATATTGGATGAGAAGGTGTGTCCTAACTGCTGGTCTGTACTGTATAATATGTTGTATTAATAAAACTGATATCAAGTAATCATTTATTTATCCAACATTTTTCTTTAAAATACAATTATTTTATGTCTGGTGTGATCATGTGTTGTCTGCCAACCCAGTTCCTAGTTTCCTGGTTCACATGCTAGAGGACAACATCAAACTAACTTAAAGCACCTTTTGACTACTTTTTGTTCCAATTTGTTAGGTCGCAGGTACATTTTGTACATTTTGTACATTTTGTACATTTTGTCTTCATCTCGCCGTGAAGCTTCACAAATTAATTGAAAGTTTACATTTTACTTGTACAGCGGCACCTCGGTTTTTGTACACCCCGCATCTCTAATGAGTTTCAGCAGAAATGTTGTGATGATCCGTTCCCTGGATCTTGTTTTGTTTAGTTAAAGACTCCCTTAGTTCTGTTTCAGCACCCCTGGGTTTGTGTTTTCTTGGGTGCCATGGGTGCTGATTATCTAAGATTCACTATGGACTGGACTCTCACACTATTATGTTAGATCCACTATGGACTGGACTCTCACACTATTATGTTAGATCCACTATGGACTGGACTCTCACACTATTATGTTAGATCCACTATGGACTGGACTCACACCATTATGTTAGATCCACTATGGACTGGACTCTCTCACTATTATGTTAGATCCACTATGGACTGGACTCTCACACTATTATGTTAGATCCACTATGGACTGGACTCTCACACTATTATGTTAGATCCACTATGGACTGGACTCTCACACTATTATGTTAGATTCACTATGGACTGGACTCTCACACTATTATGTTAGATCCACTATGGACTGGACTCTCACACTATTATGTTAGATCCACTATGGACTGGACTCTCACTATTATGTTAGATCCACTATGGACTGGACTCTCACACTATTATGTTAGATCCACTATGGACTGGACTCTCACACTATTATGTTAGATCCACTATGGACTGGACTCTCACACTATTATGTTAGATCCACTATGGACTGGACTCTCACACTATTATGTTAGATCCACTATGGACTGGACTCTCACACTATTATGTTAGATCCACTATGGACTGGACTCTCACACTATTATGTTAGATCCACTATGGACTGGACTCTCACTATTATGTTAGATCCACTATGGACTGGACTCACACCATTATGTTAGATCCACTATGGACTGGACTCTCACTATTATGTTAGATCCACTATGGACTGGACTCTCACACTATTATGTTAGATCCACTATGGACTAGACTCTCACTATTATGTTAGATCCACTATGGACTGGACTCTCACACTATTATGTTAGATCCACTATGGACTGGACTCTCACACTATTATGTTAGATCCACTATGGACTGGACTCTCACTATTATGTTAGATCCACTATGGACTGGACTCACACCATTATGTTAGATCCACTATGGACTGGACTCTCACTATTATGTTAGATCCACTATGGACTGGACTCTCACACTATTATGTTAGATCCACTATGGACTAGACTCTCACTATTATGTTAGATCCACTATGGACTGGACTCTCACAATATTATGTTAGATCCACTATGGACTGGACTCTCACACTATTATGTTAGATCCACTATGGACTGGACTCTCACTATTATGTTAGATCCACTATGGACTGGACTCTCTCACTATTATGTTAGATCCACTATGGACTGGACTCTCACTATTATGTTAGATCCACCATGGACTGGACTCTCACACTATTATGTTAGATCCACTATGGACTAGACTCTCACTATTATGTTAGATCCACTATGGACTGGACTCTCACAATATTATGTTAGATCCACTATGGACTGGACTCTCACACTATTATGTTAGATCCACTATGGACTGGACTCTCACTATTATGTTAGATCCACTATGGACTGGACTCTCACTATTATGTTAGATCCACTATGGACTGGACTCTCACAATATTATGTTAGATCCACTATGGACTGGACTCTCACACTATTATGTTAGATCCACTATGGACTGGACTCTCACACTATTATGTTAGATCCACTATGGACTGGACTCTCACTATTATGTTAGATCCACTATGGACTGGACTCTCACTATTATGTTAGATCCACTATGGACTGGACTCTCTCACTATTATGTTAGATCCACTATGGACTGGACTCTCACTATTATGTTAGATCCACCATGGACTGGACTCTCACTATTATGTTAGATCCACTATGGACTGGACTCTCACACTGTTATGTTAGATCCACTATGGACTGGACTCTCACTATTATGTTAGATCCACTATGGACTGGACTCTCACTATTATGTTAGATCCACTATGGACTGGACTCTCACACTATTATGTTAGATCCACTATGGACTGGACTCTCACACTATTAATTTAGATCCACTATGGACTGGACTCTCACACTATTATGTTAGATCCACTATGGACTGGACTCTCACTATTATGTTAGATCCACTATGGACTGGACTCTCACTATTATGTTAGATCCACTATGGACTGGACTCTCACTATTATGTTAGATCCACTATGGACTGGACTCTCACTATTATGTTAGATCCACTATGGACTGGACTCTCACTATTATGTTAGATCCACTATGGACTGGACTCTCACTATTATGTTGGATCCACTATGGACTGGACTCTCACACTATAATGTTAGATCCACTATGGACTGGACTCTCACTATTATGTTAGATCCACTATGGACTGGACTCTCACACTATTATGTTAGATCCACTATGGACTGGACTCTCACACTATTAATTTAGATCCACTATGGACTGGACTCTCACACTATTATGTTAGATCCACTATGGACTGGACTCTCACTATTATGTTAGATCCACTATGGACTGGACTCTCACTATTATGTTAGATCCACTATGGACTGGACTCTCTCACTATTATGTTAGATCCACTATGGACTGGACTCTCACTATTATGTTAGATCCACTATGGACTGGACTCTCACTATTATGTTAGATCCACTATGGACTGGACTCTCACTATTATGTTAGATCCACTATGGACTGGACTCTCACTATTATGTTAGATCCACTATGGACTGGACTCTCACTATTATGTTAGATCCACTATGGACTGGACTCTCACTATTATGTTAGATCCACTATGGACTGGACTCTCATACTATTATGTTAGATCCACTATGGACTGGACTCTCACACTATTATGTTAGATCCACTATGGACTGGACTCTCACACTATTATGTTAGATCCACTATGGACTGGACTCTCTCACTATTATGTTAGATCCACTATGGACTGGACTCTCTCACTATTATGTTGGATCCACTATGGACTGGACTCTCACTATTATGTTAGATCCACTATGGACTGGACTCTCACTATTATGTTAGATCCACTATGGACTGGACTCTCACTATTATGTTAGATCCACTATGGACTGGACTCACACTATTATGTTAGATCCACTATGGACTGGACTCTCTCACTATTATGTTAGATCCACTATGGACTGGACTCTCACACTATTATGTTAGATCCACTATGGACTGGACTCTCACACTATTATGTTAGATCCACTATGGACTGGACTCTCTCACTATTATGTTAGATCCACTATGGACTGGACTCTCTCACTATTATGTTAGATCCACTATGGACTGGACTCTCACACTATTATGTTAGATCCACTATGGACTGGACTCACACTATTATGTTAGATCCACTATGGACTGGACTCACACTATTATGTTAGATCCACTATGGACTGGACTCTCTCACTATTATGTTAGATCCACTATGGACTGGACTCTCACACTATTATGTTAGATCCACTATGGACTGGACTCTCTCACTATTATGTTAGATCCACTATGGACTGGACTCTCTCACTATTATGTTGGATCCACTATGGACTGGACTCTCACTATTATGTTAGATCCACTATGGACTGGACTCTCACATCTAAAGTCCTCTCCAAGGGTTCTCATTGACCTATTGGGTTGAGTTTTTCCTTGCCCTGATGTGGAAGTCTGAGCCGAGGATGTCAATGTGACTTGTGCAGCCCTTTGAGACACTGGTGATTTAGGGCTTTAAAAGTAAACTTTGATTAATTGATGACTGAAATATAGTTTTTATCCATAAAATGTGTTTTGTGTTAATATTAGTTGGTGTCTGAAGGGATGTCCATCATTCCTTATTGGAAGAACATATTACAGGTACGAACAACACCTGTACTTTGACTTAGTAAAACTAAGTTGTTATTGTGATTGTCAAGGACAAAAGACCCAAGTTATTTCCTGATGAGACATTTTTATTTTGCTCAAGTCATTTTCATTCATGGCTTGAGGTACTCGAAGCACACCTGCTCACTTCTTATTGGAGGATGGCAAGGTGCACACCTGCTCACTCCTTATGTCAACGTGCACACCTGCTCACTCCTTATGTCAAGGTGCACACCTGCTCACTTCTTATGTCAAGGTGCACACCTGCTCACTTCTTATGTCAAGGTGCACACCTGCTCCCTCCTTATGTCAACATGCACACCTGCTCACTTCTTATGTCAAGGTGCACACCTGCTCACTCCTTATGTCAAGGTGCACACCTGCTCACTTCTTATGTCAACGTGCACACCTGCTCACTTCTTATGTCAAGGTGCACACCTGCTCACTCCTTATGTCAATGTGCACACCTGCTCACTCCTTATGTCAAGGTGCACACCTGCTCACTTCTTATGTCAAGGTGCACACCTGCTCACTTCTTATGTCAAGGTGCACACCTGCTCACTTCTTATGTCAAGGTGCACACCTGCTCACCTCTGTCAACGTGCACACCTGCTCACTTCTTATGTCAAGGTCCACACCTGCTCACCTCTGTCAACGTGCACACCTGCTCACTTCTTATGTCAAGGTGCACACCTGCTCACTTCTTATGTCAAGGTGCACACCTGCTCACTTCTTATGTCAAGGTGCACACCTGCTCACTTCTTATGTCAAGGTGCTTTCAAAACAGCTTTTTCTTTCCTTCTCTATCTATCCCATGTGTTGAAAGTTTCCCCAGACAAACACGAGTGAAGATGTCAGATGACTCCCAAGAAGCAAAGAATGAGAAGACAAAGTGTTCTCACCCAGAAGATGAAGGAGTAAAACAGCAGCAGCGTCTTCACACACAAGATGAGAGGTTTAGTTTCCATTCTTCTGGGCGCCATTCCTCCTCCGAGTCTCTGGCTTCCTTCCCCGGCTGAGACTTGAAGCACATGCCAGCAGGTCCAGGGAGCAGCAAGATGGTCACACCACGGGGTGTCTGCAGCTCACATGGCCCCCCAGCTCATACCTCACACCTGCACCACATAATTAACACCTGAGTGAGGCTGTGGCAGGACACTGTGAATCCTCTGGCAGCTGCACAAGACAACACTGCCACACGGCACAGTTGGAGGACAACAGCAGTTTCATGTCAAGCAAAGACGCTGAAGAAGTACAAAACTGCAGGGAAGCAGGGGAGCTTCTCTTGCACGGGACCAGAGTCAATCTGTTTGCTGCATTGGAGCATTCAGGAGTGAAACCTGATTGCTAAAATCTTGGCCTCCCGCTTCACTTTCATGGCACTATCAGCTTTTAATGCTCACTAGCAAACCATCTTTTTGACACCAAGACTTGTCAACGCTGCACTTTCACAAAAATACTAGGAGGAGATAAAACAAGTGTATATATACAGTATATCCATCCATTTTCTACCGCTTATTCCCTTTGGGGTTGCAGGGGGCGCTGGTGCCTATCTCAGCTACAATCAGGTGGAAGGCGGGATACACCCTGGACAAGTCGCCACCTCATCACAGGGCCAACACAGATAGACAACATTCACACACTAGGGAGCATTTAGTGTTGCCAATCAACCTATCCCCAGGTGCATGTCTTTGGAGGTGGGAGGGGCCTATCCCCAGGTGCATGTCTTTGGAGGTGGGAGGGGCCTATCCCCAGGTGCATGTCTTTGGAGGTGGGAGGGGCCTATCCCCAGGTGCAGGTCTTTGGAGGTGGGAGGGGCCTATCCCCAGGTGCATGTCTTTGAGGTGGGAGGGGCCTATCCCCAGGTGCATGTCTTTGAGGTGGGAGGGGCCTATCCCCAGGTGCATGTCTTTGAGGTGGGAGGGGCCTATCCCCAGGTGCATGTCTTTGAGGTGGGAGGGGCCTATCCCCAGGTGCATGTCTTTGAGGTGGGAGGGGCCTATCCCCAGGTGCAAGTCTTTTGAGGTGGGAGGGGCCTATCCCCAGGTGCATGTCTTTGGAGGTGGGAGGGGCCTATCCCCAGGTGCATGTCTTTGAGGTGGGAGGGGCCTATCCCCAGGTGCATGTCTTTGAGGTGGGAGGGGCCTATCCCCAGGTGCAAGTCTTTTGAGGTGGGAGGGGCCTATCCCCAGGTGCATGTCTTTGGAGGTGGGAGGGGCCTATCCCCAGGTGCATGTCTTTGAGGTGGGAGGGGCCTATCCCCAGGTGCATGTCTTTGAGGTGGGAGGGGCCTATCCCCAGGTGCAAGTCTTTTGAGGTGGGAGGGGCCTATCCCCAGGTGCAAGTCTTTTGAGGTGGGAGGGGCCTATCCCCAGGTGCATGTCTTTGGAGGTGGGAGGGGCCTATCCCCAGGTGCATGTCTTTGGAGGTGGGAGGGGCCTATCCCCAGGTGCATGTCTTTGGAGGTGGGAGGGGCCTATCCCCAGGTGCATGTCTTTGAGGTGGGAGGGGCCTATCCCCAGGTGCATGTCTTTGAGGTGGGAGGGGCCTATCCCCAGGTGCAAGTCTTTTGAGGTGGGAGGGGCCTATCCCCAGGTGCAAGTCTTTTGAGGTGGGAGGGGCCTATCCCCAGGTGCATGTCTTTGGAGGTGGGAGGAAGCCCAGAAGGTCACAGGGAGAACATGCAAACTCCACACAGAAAGATCCCGAGCCTGGGATTGAACCCAAGACTGCAGGACCTTGGTATTGTGAGGCAGACACACTAACCCCTCCTCCACCGTGAAGCCCAAAGAAGAATACACTATATAGAAAATGTTATAGCACAAAGAACTACAGAGGCAGAAGTTGAGTACAAAAAGTATAGAAACAAGTTACCAGACGTACTAGGATCATGTAGAAAGAATATTACAGTGAAGTATTGGACAGGAACACAAATAGTATGAGAGCAACATGGCTCATCCTCAATAGTATTAATAAAAATGGCACTAAGAGGGATTAACCCCAATACTTCTTAGATGGAAATAAACATAATGACAACATAAAGGAAGTAGTTGGAAGCTTTAATAATTACTTTGTAAATGTTGGACCAAAATTAGAAGAAAGTATTCCAGACCCAGTTTCAATTGAGGACTAGAATGATACTTTAGAGCAAGTACCCCCTTTTTTCAGTGATGTACCCCCTGTCAACATTCTTTTAATACAAGTACCCCCTTTTTTCAGTGATGTACCCCCTGTCAACATTCTTTTAATACAAGTACCCCCTTTTTTCAGTGATGTACCCCCTGTCAACATTCTTTTAATACAAGTACCCCCTTTTTTCAGCATCATACATGACAGCAAGTATGTTGCTGGGGCGGGCAAGACATTCTTAGAAGGTGAATTCATTAAAAAGTGCATGTTAGATTTTCTAAGAAATCTTTTCTTGCGGCTCAGCCTCACCCAGTTTCTGCATCCAGTGGCCCCCAGGTTAATTCAGTTTGAGACCCTTGCTTTACAGCGAAATCCCAACTCCATCTTCCTCAGTAATGTGACACAGGAGGAAATTGTTATTGTCGTGAAAAAATGTCAATTTAAGACTTCAACTGATTGTAACATAATTGATATGGAAACGATAAAAAAGGTTCTTGAAGAGATCTGAGGACCATTAATGTCTATTAGTCAGCTATCATTTCAAACAGGTACATTTCCCAACAAAATGAAAATAGCTCAAGTTGCACCAATTTTTAAGACTGGAGACAAACATCTATTTACAAATTATAAACCTGTTTCTTTACTTCCACAATTTTCTAGAAACCTTGAAAAACTGTTCAATAAAAGATTAGAGTTTCATAAATAAAAATAGAATCCTCGTGAAGAACCAATATGGATGCAGAGCTAATGTTTCAACTTCAATGGCTTTAATTGAAATCACAGAAGAAGTGACCACTGCAATAGATAGTAAAAAATGTGTTTGTGGATCTAACTAAAGCATTTGACATAATTAATGACAATATTTTAATCAAACAACTACAACGATATGGCATCAGAGGGTTAGTCTTAAACTGGATAAGAAGTTATCTAACCAACAGGAAACAATACGTGAAGCGAGGCGAACACACTTCTACAACGCTAAATATATCCTGTGGTGTACCTCAGGGATCAATACTAGGACCTAAACTATTCAATCTCCATATAAATGACATTTGTAAAGTTACAAGAGATTTGAAGTTAGTATTATTTGCGGATGACACAACAGCCTTTTGTTCAGGAGAAAACACACAGAAGATAATACAAATAATAACAGAAGAAATGAACGAATGAAGAAAATGGTTTGACAGAAACAGACTATTGTTGAATCCCAATAAAAGTAAAATAAAACTATTTGGTAACAGTAGAAGGGAAAGTAAAACACAAATACAAATTGAAAGAGTAAATGAAACCAAATTTCTAGGTATAATGATTGATGATAAATTGAACTGGAAATCTCATGTAAAAAATATACAACATAAAGTAGCAAGAAACACGTCAATAATGAATAAAGCTAAATATGTTCTAGACCAAAAATCCCTTTATATTCTCTACTGTTTGCTAGTGGTACATATCTGATTATTGTGTAGAAATATGGGAAATAATAACAAAAGTAAACTTCATTCTCTAACAGTGTTACAAAAAAGATCAGTTAGAATAATACATCATGTTGGATATAGAGAACATACAAACCCTTTATTTATTCAATCAAAAATACTGAAATTCCACAATATAGTGAATTTGCAAAGAGCTAAAATGATACACAAAGCAAAGTATAACCTGCTACCCAAGAATATGCAACAATTCTTCTCAGAAACAGAGGAGAAATATAATCTGAGAGAAAAATGTAATATAAAACATTTGTAGGCACGTACAACACTTAAGACCTTCAGTATATCTGTATGTGGAATTAAATGATGGAATGGATGAAGCAAAGCAATCAAACAATGTACTAATATGATCCACTTCAAGAAACTCTTCAAACTTAAAGTGTTTACTAAGTAGAAAGAAGAAGAACCATGATAATAAACATTCTGAATTTCATCCATCCATCCAATCATTTTCAAAATAATCTTACTCATCTCATCACATGAAATGTAACTTACTTCACCGAGTATTATTTATTTATTTGGATTGTGATTACTTATGGTGTATATTGTCAATAAATTGAAAAAATGTAATATATAAAATAAAATATATTGCATATTGTGTGGTTTCTTCTTTTTTTAAATGCAAAGCACCTCAGGGAAGGAACCTACATTTCCTTGGAGCTGAACCTGTGAATGCTCAAAGACAATAAAGATCATTCAATCATTCAAAAGGAAGTGAACAAAAGTTGTAGCAACTGTTCTGTAAAAGAAAAGGGGTAAGATTAAATGAGCTCTGCTTCTTCCTACTCCTTTTACAACATGTTGAAAAGACAAACTGGAAATTGTGATGTATCATGTTGTATGTGTGATGCATCATGTTGTATGCATGCATGTGTGATGCATCATGTTGTATGCTTGCATGTGTGATGCATCATGTTGTATGCATGCATGTGTGATGCATCATGTTGTATGCATGCATGTGTGATGCATCATGTTGTATGCATGCATGTGTGATGTATCATGTATGCATGCATGTGTGATGTATCATGTTGTATGCATGCATGTGTGATGTATCATGTTGTATGCATGCAAGTGTGATGTATCATGTTGTATGCATGCATGTGTGATGTATCATGTTGTATGCATGCATGTGTGATGTATCATGTTGTATGCATGCATGTGTGATGTATCATGTTGTATGCATGCATGTGTGATGTATCATGTTGTATGCATGCATGTGTGATGTATCATGTTGTATGTTTGCATGTGTGATGCATCATGTTGTATGCATGCATGTGTGATGTATCATGTTGTATGCATGCATGTGTGATGCATCATGTTGTATGTTTGCATGTGTGATGTATCATGTTGTATGCATGCATGTGTGATGTATCATGTTGTATGTTTGCATGTGTGATGTATCATGTTGTATGCATGCATGTGTGATGCATCATGTTGTATGTTTGCATGTGTGATGTATCATGTTGTATGCATGCATGTGTGATGTATCATGTTGTATGTTTGCATGTGTGATGTATCATGTTGTATGCATGCATGTGTGATGTATCATGTTGTATGCATGCATGTGTGATGTATCATGTTGTATGTTTGCATGTGTGATGTATCATGTTGTATGTTTGCATGTGTGATGTATCATGTTGTATGCATGCATGTGTGATGTATCATGTTGTATGCATGCATGTGTGATGTATCATGTTGTATGTTTGCATGTGTGATGTATCATGTTGTATGCATGCATGTGTGATGTATCATGTTGTATGCATGCATGTGTGATGTATCATGTTGTATGTTTGCATGTGTGATGTATCATGTTGTATGTTTGCATGTGTGATGTATCATGTTGTATGCATGCATGTGTGATGTATCATGTTGTATGTTTGCATGTGTGATGTATCATGTTGTATGTTTGCATGTGTGATGTATCATGTTGTATGCATGCATGTGTGATGTATCATGTTGTATGCATGCACGTGTGATGTATCATGTTGTATGCATGCATGTGTTATGTATCATGTTGTATGCATGCATGTGTGATGTATCATGTTGTATGCATGCATGTGTGATGCATCATGTTGTATGTTTGCATGTGTGATGTATCATGTTGTATGTTTGCATGTGTGATGCATCATGTTGTATCCATGCATGTGTGATGCATCATGTTGTATGCATGCATGTGTGATGTATCATGTTGTATGCATGCATGTGTGATGTATCATGTTGTATGCATGCATGTGTGATGCATCATGTTGTATGTTTGCATGT
>NC_084637.1:1242294-1259794 GCF_033978795.1 Nerophis ophidion | reverse complement strand
CTTTTCATGTTCTCAAAAATCCACAGTGCAACTTATAACTCTGTAATAATTCTGGTTCTCTTACTAATTTCGCAGCTATTTTATTTGGTGGTGTAAAGATAAATATGACCATGGATGGCAGTCACACATAAAAGACATGTGTAGACTGCAATATGATGGCAGTAAACAACACCAAAACTTTAAATG
Source organism: Nerophis ophidion (assembly GCF_033978795.1). NCBI lineage: Eukaryota > Metazoa > Chordata > Actinopteri > Syngnathiformes > Syngnathidae > Nerophis > Nerophis ophidion. The sequence goes on along the minus strand of NC_084637.1, from coordinate 1,259,608 downwards.
TTCCATTGAAAATATAGAACATTACACACAGCGCTCAAAAATCTGTCAAATGTTTCCGTAGGACTTTGGTAAGCTATAAAGCCACACCGCTTGATGGATGGTTGGCATAGCTCGGTTGGTAGAGCGGCCGTGCCAGCAACTTGAGGGTTGCAGGTTCGATTCCCGCTTGTGCCATCCTAGTTACTGCCGTTGTGTCCTTGGGCAAGACACTTTACCCACCTGCTCCCAGTGCCACCCACACTGGTTTAAATGTAACTTAGATATTGGGTGTCGCTATGTAAAGCGCTTTGAGTCACTTGAGAAAAGCGCTATATAAATATAATTCACTTCACTTCACTTCACATTAAACATAACAGTATTACTATGGTGTGAGCATAAGGTAAGACATATTATCTGGTGTTTTGTTTCACAATATTATGCAAAACAAACTTTTCTTACCTTCTGGTACATGCTGATCTGTATTTGGGATCTGCATCAGTCCTGAAAATTTGCACACGTCCGCCATTGAAGTCTGTGCTGACCCCATAGTCGGTAAGCTTCTTTTTCTCTATCTTCTTGTTATGTGACATACATCCTCCACTCTTGCCGTTTCTAATATAAAGTAGTAGTTTTCCTTGCCCTTTTGTGGGTTCTTCCGAGGATGTTGTAGTCATAATGATTTGTGCAGTCCTTTGAGACATTTGTGATTTGGGGCTATATAAATAAACATTGATTGATTGATTGAGTGTCAAGTTCTTACTTATATCTGTCAGTAAACTCACCATGAAAGCACTAAAACATACCGGTGTGGTGACTTTACATTATTCACCTGAGGAACTTTACTTATTAGAGAGTTCCGCTCACGGGACACATTTCGGGCATTGTTGTTGAACTAGTGAGCCACGGATGAGGAGACGCTGCTCTGTTATTGATTGAAGTCAAGTCTGAATGTCATTAAAACAGTTAGCGCCATCTTTTGACACTTCTTCCACTCCCGTCCTTGCACGATACACCGCTCCCACTAATATGATGGGGAGAAGACGCTGTCCAAGTGGAGGCGCGTGAATAAGACGGCCCACAAAAGCGTCTGTCAGAAATTGAGTTGAAGATGATGTGTAAAACATCTGCACCGTAACACAACATAAACACAACAGAACAAATACACAGAACCCCTTGCAGCACTAACTCTTCCGGGACGCTACAAAATAGACCCCCCACCCCCTCAAACCTTCTCATGCTCTCTCAGGGAGAGCATGTCCCAAATTCCAAGCTGCTGTTTTGAGGCATGTTAAAACAAATAATGCATTTTGTGACTTCAATAATAAATATGGCAGTGCCATGTTGGCTTTTTTTTTCCATAACTTGAGTTGATTTATTTAGAAAAACTTGTTACATAGTTGAATGCATCCAGCGGGGCATCACAACAAGATTAAGCATAATAATGTGTTCATTCCACCACTGTATCTATCGCTATCGGTTGATATCGGAATGGGTAATTAAGAGTTGGACGATATCGGCAGAAAAGCCACTATCGGACATCTCTATTCGCAAGCATAGGGCATTTCTCTTCAATAAAGGCGAAATCCCGCCCAGATGGCTATGAGAACCGTGGCTGGCCGGCCCACCACTTGCAGGCTGGCACAGTTAAGGTGATGTCAAGTGAATAGCAGCTAGATGGAGGCAATGTCCTACCTTGTACTTTCCATAGAAGGGATGTCTTCCTCCAGTGATCAGCATGTCTTCATCTCTGTCCAACATGCACCTGACAGGCCGCTGCATCCTGCGCCACACAGCAGAAGAAACATGTAAGCCTGCTTGGACTAAAGTGTGGAAGAAAAGGTGGATGCGGCCCTACTTGTGTGCTGCCACGGCCACCACCGTAGAAAGTATGGTGGAGCGACTCTCTTTGCCCCCGAAGCCTCCACCCATCCTTTTCACACGCACTGCCACCCTGTTGGCAGGGATGCCCAAAGCTTTCGCCACCAGGAACTGGAATAAAAAGAATCCCAGTCATGATCAAAATCGGCTTTTTCCTTCAATATGTAAAGTTCTCCTTCACCTGTGTGTGAGAGGGAGCCTGAGTGGAGACAAAGATCTCCATTTCCTCATCTTCCCCCCGGGGGACAGCCACTGTGGCGTGGGTCTCCAGGTAGAAATGTTCTTGCCCACCGATGTGCATCTCACCTGTCACCAAGCAGTCGCTTTAGTCCCTCACGCGTGTTGCTGGAGCCCACCCAGCTGCACACATCCATACCTTCCAGAACCTGGTCTGCCTGTTGGAACCCAGCCTGCAGGTCCCCCTTCTGGATAGTTCTGATTGGCTGATAGAAGGATTGGGCGGCAATCGCTTCCTTTGGAACAAACCAACGGCTGAAACCTGTGCGCTTTTTCAATGGGTTTTTTTTAGTCAGGCGTTTTCACCTGCATGGTGATGATAGGCTGCAGCTCCTCGTAGTGGATCTTGACGGCTTTGGCGGCTCGCTGGGCATGAAGCTGAGTGTCGGCCACCACAGCGCCGATGATGTGACCCACACATGTAACCTGTAGTGCAGAATGGAGAATCATGTGACCCACACATGTAACCTGTAGTGCAGAATGGAGAATCATGTGACCCACACATGTAACCCACAGTGCAGAATGGAGAATCATGTGACCCACACATGTAACCCACAGTGCAGAATGGAGAATCATGTGACCCACACATGTAACCCACAGTGCAGAATGGAGAATCATGTGACCCACACATGTAACCTGTAGTGCAGAATGGAGAATCATGTGACCCACACATGTAACCCACAGTGCAGAATGGAGAATCATGTGACCCACACATGTAACCTGTAGTGCAGAATGGAGAATCATGTGACCCACACATGTAACCCACAGTGCAGAATGGAGAATCATGTGACCCACACATGTAACCCACAGTGCAGAATGGAGAATCATGTGACCCACACATGTAACCCACAGTGCAGAATGGAGAATCATGTGACCCACACATGTAACCCACAGTGCAGAATGGAGAATCATGTGACCCACACATGTAACCCACAGTGCAGAATGGAGAATCATGTGACCCACACATGTAACCCACAGTGCAGAATGGAGAATCATGTGACCCACACATGTAACCCACAGTGCAGAATGGAGAATCATGTGACCCACACATGTAACCTGTAGTGCAGAATGGAGAATCATGTGACCCACACATGTAACCCACAGTGCAGAATGGAGAATCATGTGACCCACACATGTAACCTGTAGTGCAGAATGGAGAATCATGTGACCCACACATGTAACCCACAGTGCAGAATGGAGAATCATGTGACCCACACATGTAACCCACAGTGCAGAATGGAGAATCATGTGACCCACACATGTAACCTGTAGTGCAGAATGGAGAATCATGTGACCCACACATGTAACCCACAGTGCAGAATGGAGAATCATGTGACCCACACATGTAACCCACAGTGCAGAATGGAGAATCATGTGACCCACACATGTAACCTGTAGTGCAGAATGGAGAATCATGTGACCCACACATGTAACCCACAGTGCAGAATGGAGAATCATGTGACCCACACATGTAACCTGTAGTGCAGAATGGAGAATCATGTGACCCACACATGTAACCCACAGTGCAGAATGGAGAATCATGTGACCCACACATGTAACCCACAGTGCAGAATGGAGAATCATGTGACCCACACATGTAACCCACAGTGCAGAATGGAGAATCATGTGACCCACACATGTAACCCACAGTGCAGAATGGAGAATCATGTGACCCACACATGTAACCCACAGTGCAGAATGGAGAATCATGTGACCCACACATGTAACCTGTAGTGCAGAATGGAGAATCATGTGACCCACACATGTAACCTGTAGTGCAGAATGGAGAATCATGTGACCCACACATGTAACCCACAGTGCAGAATGGAGAATCATGTGACCCACACATGTAACCCACAGTGCAGAATGGAGAATCATGTGACCCACACATGTAACCCACAGTGCAGAATGGAGAATCATGTGACCCACACATGTAACCCACAGTGCAGAATGGAGAATCATGTGACCCACACATGTAACCCACAGTGCAGAATGGAGAATCATGTGACCCACACATGTAACCCACAGTGCAGAATGGAGAATCATGTGACCCACACATGTAACCCACAGTGCAGAATGGAGAATCATGTGACCCACACATGTAACCCACAGTGCAGAATGGAGAATCATGTGACCCACACATGTAACCCACAGTGCAGAATGGAGAATCATGTGACCCACACATGTAACCCACAGTGCAGAATGGAGAATCATGTGACCCACACATGTAACCCACAGTGCAGAATGGAGAATCATGTGACCCACACATGTAACCCACAGTGCAGAATGGAGAATCATGTGACCCACACATGTAACCTGTAGTGCAGAATGGAGAATCATGTGACCCACACATGTAACCCACAGTGCAGAATGGAGAATCATGTGACCCACACATGTAACCCACAGTGCAGAATGGAGAATCATGTGACCCACACATGTAACCTGTAGTGCAGAATGGAGAATCATGTGACCCACACATGTAACCCACAGTGCAGAATGGAGAATCATGTGACCCACACATGTAACCCACAGTGCAGAATGGAGAATCATGTGACCCACACATGTAACCCACAGTGCAGAATGGAGAATCATGTGACCCACACATGTAACCCACAGTGCAGAATGGAGAATCATGTGACCCACACATGTAACCCACAGTGCAGAATGGAGAATCATGTGACCCACACATGTAACCCACAGTGCAGAATGGAGAATCATGTGACCCACACATGTAACCCACAGTGCAGAATGGAGAATCATGTGACCCACACATGTAACCTGTAGTGCAGAATGGAGAATCATGTGACCCACACATGTAACCCACAGTGCAGAATGGAGAATCATGTGACCCACACATGTAACCCACAGTGCAGAATGGAGAATCATGTGACCCACACATGTAACCCACAGTGCAGAATGGAGAATCATGTGACCCACACATGTAACCCACAGTGCAGAATGGAGAATCATGTGACCCACACATGTAACCCATAGTGCAGAATGGAGAATCATGTGACCCACACATGTAACCCACAGTGCAGAATGGAGAATCATGTGACCCACACATGTAACCCACAGTGCAGAATGGAGAATCATGTGACCCACACATGTAACCCACAGTGCAGAATGGAGAATCATGTGACCCACACATGTAACCCACAGTGCAGAATGGAGAATCATGTGACCCACACATGTAACCCACAGTGCAGAATGGAGAATCATGTGACCCACACATGTAACCCACAGTGCAGAATGGAGAATCATGTGACCCACACATGTAACCCACAGTGCAGAATGGAGAATCATGTGACCCACACATGTAACCCACAGTGCAGAATGGAGAATCATGTGACCCACACATGTAACCCACAGTGCAGAATGGAGAATCATGTGACCCACACATGTAACCCACAGTGCAGAATGGAGAATCATGTGACCCACACATGTAACCTGTAGTGCAGAATGGAGAATCATGTGACCCACACATGTAACCCACAGTGCAGAATGGAGAATCATGTGACCCACACATGTAACCCGCAGTGCAGAATGGAGAATCATGTGACCCACACATGTAACCCACAGTGCAGAATGGAGAATCATGTGACCCACACATGTAACCCACAGTGCAGAATGGAGAATCATGTGACCCACACATGTAACCTGTAGTGCAGAATGGAGAATCATGTGACCCACACATGTAACCCACAGTGCAGAATGGAGAATCATGTGACCCACACATGTAACCCACAGTGCAGAATGGAGAATCATGTGACCCACACATGTAACCCACAGTGCAGAATGGAGAATCATGTGACCCACACATGTAACCCACAGTGCAGAATGGAGAATCATGTGACCCACACATGTAACCCACAGTGCAGAATGGAGAATCATGTGACCCACACATGTAACCCACAGTGCAGAATGGAGAATCATGTGACCCACACATGTAACCCACAGTGCAGAATGGAGAATCATGTGACCCACACATGTAACCCACAGTGCAGAATGGAGAATCATGTGACCCACACATGTAACCCACAGTGCAGAATGGAGAATCATGTGACCCACACATGTAACCCACAGTGCAGAATGGAGAATCATGTGACCCACACATGTAACCCACAGTGCAGAATGGAGAATCATGTGACCCACACATGTAACCCACAGTGCAGAATGGAGAATCATGTGACCCACACATGTAACCCACAGTGCAGAATGGAGAATCATGTGACCCACACATGTAACCCACAGTGCAGAATGGAGAATCATGTGACCCACACATGTAACCCACAGTGCAGAATGGAGAATCATGTGACCCACACATGTAACCCACAGTGCAGAATGGAGAATCATGTGACCCACACATGTAACCCACAGTGCAGAATGGAGAATCATGTGACCCACACATGTAACCCACAGTGCAGAATGGAGAATCATGTGACCCACACATGTAACCCACAGTGCAGAATGGAGAATCATGTGACCCACACATGTAACCCACAGTGCAGAATGGAGAATCATGTGACCCACACATGTAACCCACAGTGCAGAATGGAGAATCATGTGACCCACACATGTAACCCACAGTGCAGAATGGAGAATCATGTGACCCACACATGTAACCCGTAGTGCAGAATGGAGAATCATGTGACCCACACATGTAACCCACAGTGCAGAATGGAGAATCATGTGACCCACACATGTAACCCACAGTGCAGAATGGAGAATCATGTGACCCACACATGTAACCCACAGTGCAGAATGGAGAATCATGTGACCCACACATGTAACCCACAGTGCAGAATGGAGAATCATGTGACCCACACATGTAACCCACAGTGCAGAATGGAGAATCATGTGACCCACACATGTAACCCACAGTGCAGAATGGAGAATCATGTGACCCACACATGTAACCCACAGTGCAGAATGGAGAATCATGTGACCCACACATGTAACCCACAGTGCAGAATGGAGAATCATGTGACCCACACATGTAACCTGTAGTGCAGAATGGAGAATCATGTGACCCACACATGTAACCCACAGTGCAGAATGGAGAATCATGTGACCCACACATGTAACCTGTAGTGCAGAATGGAGAATCATGTGACCCACACATGTAACCCACAGTGCAGAATGGAGAATCATGTGACCCACACATGTAACCCGTAGTGCAGAATGGAGAATCATGTGACCCACACATGTAACCCACAGTGCAGAATGGAGAATCATGTGACCCACACATGTAACCCACAGTGCAGAATGGAGAATCATGTGACCCACACATGTAACCTGTAGTGCAGAATGGAGAATCATGTGACCCACACATGTAACCCACAGTGCAGAATGGAGAATCATGTGACCCACACATGTAACCCACAGTGCAGAATGGAGAATCATGTGACCCACACATGTAACCTGTAGTGCAGAATGGAGAATCATGTGACCCACACATGTAACCCACAGTGCAGAATGGAGAATCATGTGACCCACACATGTAACCTGTAGTGCAGAATGGAGAATCATGTGACCCACACATGTAACCCACAGTGCAGAATGGAGAATCATGTGACCCACACATGTAACCTGTAGTGCAGAATGGAGAATCATGTGACCCACACATGTAACCCACAGTGCAGAATGGAGAATCATGTGACCCACACATGTAACCTGTAGTGCAGAATGGAGAATCATGTGACCCACACATGTAACCCACAGTGCAGAATGGAGAATCATGTGACCCACACATGTAACCCACAGTGCAGAATGGAGAATCATGTGACCCACACATGTAACCTGTAGTGCAGAATGGAGAATCATGTGACCCACACATGTAACCCACAGTGCAGAATGGAGAATCATGTGACCCACACATGTAACCTGTAGTGCAGAATGGAGAATCATGTGACCCACACATGTAACCCACAGTGCAGAATGGAGAATCATGTGACCCACACATGTAACCCACAGTGCAGAATGGAGAATCATGTGACCCACACATGTAACCTGTAGTGCAGAATGGAGAATCATGTGACCCACACATGTAACCCACAGTGCAGAATGGAGAATCATGTGACCCACACATGTAACCTGTAGTGCAGAATGGAGAATCATGTGACCCACACATGTAACCCACAGTGCAGAATGGAGAATCATGTGACCCACACATGTAACCCACAGTGCAGAATGGAGAATCATGTGACCCACACATGTAACCCACAGTGCAGAATGGAGAATCATGTGACCCACACATGTAACCCACAGTGCAGAATGGAGAATCATGTGACCCACACATGTAACCCACAGTGCAGAATGGAGAATCATGTGACCCACACATGTAACCCACAGTGCAGAATGGAGAATCATGTGACCCACACATGTAACCTGTAGTGCAGAATGGAGAATCATGTGACCCACACATGTAACCCACAGTGCAGAATGGAGAATCATGTGACCCACACATGTAACCTGTAGTGCAGAATGGAGAATCATGTGACCCACACATGTAACCCACAGTGCAGAATGGAGAATCATGTGACCCACACATGTAACCCACAGTGCAGAATGGAGAATCATGTGACCCACACATGTAACCCACAGTGCAGAATGGAGAATCATGTGACCCACACATGTAACCTGTAGTGCAGAATGGAGAATCATGTGACCCACACATGTAACCCACAGTGCAGAATGGAGAATCATGTGACCCACACATGTAACCCACAGTGCAGAATGGAGAATCATGTGACCCACACATGTAACCTGTAGTGCAGAATGGAGAATCATGTGACCCACACATGTAACCCACAGTGCAGAATGGAGAATCATGTGACCCACACATGTAACCTGTAGTGCAGAATGGAGAATCATGTGACCCACACATGTAACCCACAGTGCAGAATGGAGAATCATGTGACCCACACATGTAACCCACAGTGCAGAATGGAGAATCATGTGACCCACACATGTAACCCACAGTGCAGAATGGAGAATCATGTGACCCACACATGTAACCCACAGTGCAGAATGGAGAATCATGTGACCCACACATGTAACCCACAGTGCAGAATGGAGAATCATGTGACCCACACATGTAACCTGTAGTGCAGAATGGAGAATCATGTGACCCACACATGTAACCCACAGTGCAGAATGGAGAATCATGTGACCCACACATGTAACCCACAGTGCAGAATGGAGAATCATGTGACCCACACATGTAACCCACAGTGCAGAATGGAGAATCATGTGACCCACACATGTAACCCACAGTGCAGAATGGAGAATCATGTGACCCACACATGTAACCTGTAGTGCAGAATGGAGAATCATGTGACCCACACATGTAACCCACAGTGCAGAATGGAGAATCATGTGACCCACACATGTAACCTGTAGTGCAGAATGGAGAATCATGTGACCCACACATGTAACCCACAGTGCAGAATGGAGAATCATGTGACCCACACATGTAACCCACAGTGCAGAATGGAGAATCATGTGACCCACACATGTAACCCACAGTGCAGAATGGAGAATCATGTGACCCACACATGTAACCCACAGTGCAGAATGGAGAATCATGTGACCCACACATGTAACCCACAGTGCAGAATGGAGAATCATGTGACCCACACATGTAACCTGTAGTGCAGAATGGAGAATCATGTGACCCACACATGTAACCCACAGTGCAGAATGGAGAATCATGTGACCCACACATGTAACCCACAGTGCAGAATGGAGAATCATGTGACCCACACATGTAACCCACAGTGCAGAATGGAGAATCATGTGACCCACACATGTAACCTGTAGTGCAGAATGGAGAATCATGTGACCCACACATGTAACCCACAGTGCAGAATGGAGAATCATGTGACCCACACATGTAACCCACAGTGCAGAATGGAGAATCATGTGACCCACACATGTAACCCACAGTGCAGAATGGAGAATCATGTGACCCACACATGTAACCCACAGTGCAGAATGGAGAATCATGTGACCCACACATGTAACCCACAGTGCAGAATGGAGAATCATGTGACCCACACATGTAACCCACAGTGCAGAATGGAGAATCATGTGACCCACACATGTAACCCACAGTGCAGAATGGAGAATCATGTGACCCACACATGTAACCTGTAGTGCAGAATGGAGAATCATGTGACCCACACATGTAACCCACAGTGCAGAATGGAGAATCATGTGACCCACACATGTAACCCACAGTGCAGAATGGAGAATCATGTGACCCACACATGTAACCTGTAGTGCAGAATGGAGAATCATGTGACCCACACATGTAACCCACAGTGCAGAATGGAGAATCATGTGACCCACACATGTAACCTGTAGTGCAGAATGGAGAATCATGTGACCCACACATGTAACCCACAGTGCAGAATGGAGAATCATGTGACCCACACATGTAACCCGTAGTGCAGAATGGAGAATCATGTGACCCACACATGTAACCCACAGTGCAGAATGGAGAATCATGTGACCCACACATGTAACCCACAGTGCAGAATGGAGAATCATGTGACCCACACATGTAACCTGTAGTGCAGAATGGAGAATCATGTGACCCACACATGTAACCCACAGTGCAGAATGGAGAATCATGTGACCCACACATGTAACCCACAGTGCAGAATGGAGAATCATGTGACCCACACATGTAACCTGTAGTGCAGAATGGAGAATCATGTGACCCACACATGTAACCCACAGTGCAGAATGGAGAATCATGTGACCCACACATGTAACCTGTAGTGCAGAATGGAGAATCATGTGACCCACACATGTAACCCACAGTGCAGAATGGAGAATCATGTGACCCACACATGTAACCTGTAGTGCAGAATGGAGAATCATGTGACCCACACATGTAACCCACAGTGCAGAATGGAGAATCATGTGACCCACACATGTAACCCGTAGTGCAGAATGGAGAATCATGTGACCCACACATGTAACCCACAGTGCAGAATGGAGAATCATGTGACCCACACATGTAACCCACAGTGCAGAATGGAGAATCATGTGACCCACACATGTAACCTGTAGTGCAGAATGGAGAATCATGTGACCCACACATGTAACCCACAGTGCAGAATGGAGAATCATGTGACCCACACATGTAACCCACAGTGCAGAATGGAGAATCATGTGACCCACACATGTAACCCACAGTGCAGAATGGAGAATCATGTGACCCACACATGTAACCCACAGTGCAGAATGGAGAATCATGTGACCCACACATGTAACCCACAGTGCAGAATGGAGAATCATGTGACCCACACATGTAACCCACAGTGCAGAATGGAGAATCATGTGACCCACACATGTAACCCACAGTGCAGAATGGAGAATCATGTGACCCACACATGTAACCCACAGTGCAGAATGGAGAATCATGTGACCCACACATGTAACCCACAGTGCAGAATGGAGAATCATGTGACCCACACATGTAACCCACAGTGCAGAATGGAGAATCATGTGACCCACACATGTAACCCACAGTGCAGAATGGAGAATCATGTGACCCACACATGTAACCCACAGTGCAGAATGGAGAATCATGTGACCCACACATGTAACCTGTAGTGCAGAATGGAGAATCATGTGACCCACACATGTAACCCACAGTGCAGAATGGAGAATCATGTGACCCACACATGTAACCTGTAGTGCAGAATGGAGAATCATGTGACCCACACATGTAACCCACAGTGCAGAATGGAGAATCATGTGACCCACACATGTAACCTGTAGTGCAGAATGGAGAATCATGTGACCCACACATGTAACCTGTAGTGCAGAATGGAGAATCATGTGACCCACACATGTAACCCACAGTGCAGAATGGAGAATCATGTGACCCACACATGTAACCCACAGTGCAGAATGGAGAATCATGTGACCCACACATGTAACCCACAGTGCAGAATGGAGAATCATGTGACCCACACATGTAACCTGTAGTGCAGAATGGAGAATCATGTGACCCACACATGTAACCCACAGTGCAGAATGGAGAATCATGTGACCCACACATGTAACCCGTAGTGCAGAATGGAGAATCATGTGACCCACACATGTAACCTGTAGTGCAGAATGGAGAATCATGTGACCCACACATGTAACCCACAGTGCAGAATGGAGAATCATGTGACCCACACATGTAACCTGTAGTGCAGAATGGAGAATCATGTGACCCACACATGTAACCCACAGTGCAGAATGGAGAATCATGTGACCCACACATGTAACCCACAGTGCAGAATGGAGAATCATGTGACCCACACATGTAACCCACAGTGCAGAATGGAGAATCATGTGACCCACACATGTAACCTGTAGTGCAGAATGGAGAATCATGTGACCCACACATGTAACCCACAGTGCAGAATGGAGAATCATGTGACCCACACATGTAACCTGTAGTGCAGAATGGAGAATCATGTGACCCACACATGTAACCCACAGTGCAGAATGGAGAATCATGTGACCCACACATGTAACCCGTAGTGCAGAATGGAGAATCATGTGACCCACACATGTAACCCACAGTGCAGAATGGAGAATCATGTGACCCACACATGTAACCCACAGTGCAGAATGGAGAATCATGTGACCCACACATGTAACCTGTAGTGCAGAATGGAGAATCATGTGACCCACACATGTAACCCACAGTGCAGAATGGAGAATCATGTGACCCACACATGTAACCCACAGTGCAGAATGGAGAATCATGTGACCCACACATGTAACCTGTAGTGCAGAATGGAGAATCATGTGACCCACACATGTAACCCACAGTGCAGAATGGAGAATCATGTGACCCACACATGTAACCTGTAGTGCAGAATGGAGAATCATGTGACCCACACATGTAACCCACAGTGCAGAATGGAGAATCATGTGACCCACACATGTAACCCGTAGTGCAGAATGGAGAATCATGTGACCCACACATGTAACCCACAGTGCAGAATGGAGAATCATGTGACCCACACATGTAACCCACAGTGCAGAATGGAGAATCATGTGACCCACACATGTAACCTGTAGTGCAGAATGGAGAATCATGTGACCCACACATGTAACCCACAGTGCAGAATGGAGAATCATGTGACCCACACATGTAACCCACAGTGCAGAATGGAGAATCATGTGACCCACACATGTAACCCACAGTGCAGAATGGAGAATCATGTGACCCACACATGTAACCCACAGTGCAGAATGGAGAATCATGTGACCCACACATGTAACCCACAGTGCAGAATGGAGAATCATGTGACCCACACATGTAACCCACAGTGCAGAATGGAGAATCATGTGACCCACACATGTAACCCACAGTGCAGAATGGAGAATCATGTGACCCACACATGTAACCCACAGTGCAGAATGGAGAATCATGTGACCCACACATGTAACCCACAGTGCAGAATGGAGAATCATGTGACCCACACATGTAACCCACAGTGCAGAATGGAGAATCATGTGACCCACACATGTAACCCACAGTGCAGAATGGAGAATCATGTGACCCACACATGTAACCCACAGTGCAGAATGGAGAATCATGTGACCCACACATGTAACCCACAGTGCAGAATGGAGAATCATGTGACCCACACATGTAACCCACAGTGCAGAATGGAGAATCATGTGACCCACACATGTAACCTGTAGTGCAGAATGGAGAATCATGTGACCCACACATGTAACCCACAGTGCAGAATGGAGAATCATGTGACCCACACATGTAACCTGTAGTGCAGAATGGAGAATCATGTGACCCACACATGTAACCCACAGTGCAGAATGGAGAATCATGTGACCCACACATGTAACCCACAGTGCAGAATGGAGAATCATGTGACCCACACATGTAACCCACAGTGCAGAATGGAGAATCATGTGACCCACACATGTAACCCACAGTGCAGAATGGAGAATCATGTGACCCACACATGTAACCTGTAGTGCAGAATGGAGAATCATGTGACCCACACATGTAACCCGTAGTGCAGAATGGAGAATCATGTGACCCACACATGTAACCTGTAGTGCAGAATGGAGAATCATGTGACCCACACATGTAACCCACAGTGCAGAATGGAGAATCATGTGACCCACACATGTAACCCACAGTGCAGAATGGAGAATCATGTGACCCACACATGTAACCCACAGTGCAGAATGGAGAATCATGTGACCCACACATGTAACCCACAGTGCAGAATGGAGAATCATGTGACCCACACATGTAACCCACAGTGCAGAATGGAGAATCATGTGACCCACACATGTAACCCACAGTGCAGAATGGAGAATCATGTGACCCACACATGTAACCCACAGTGCAGAATGGAGAATCATGTGACCCACACATGTAACCCACAGTGCAGAATGGAGAATCATGTGACCCACACATGTAACCCACAGTGCAGAATGGAGAATCATGTGACCCACACATGTAACCTGTAGTGCAGAATGGAGAATCATGTGACCCACACATGTAACCCACAGTGCAGAATGGAGAATCATGTGACCCACACATGTAACCTGTAGTGCAGAATGGAGAATCATGTGACCCACACATGTAACCCACAGTGCAGAATGGAGAATCATGTGACCCACACATGTAACCCACAGTGCAGAATGGAGAATCATGTGACCCACACATGTAACCCACAGTGCAGAATGGAGAATCATGTGACCCACACATGTGACCCACAGTGCAGAATGGAGAATCATGTGACCCACACATGTAACCCACAGTGCAGAATGGAGAATCATGTGACCCACACATGTAACCCACAGTGCAGAATGGAGAATCATGTGACCCACACATGTAACCTGTAGTGCAGAATGGAGAATCATGTGACCCACACATGTAACCCACAGTGCAGAATGGAGAATCATGTGACCCACACATGTAACCCACAGTGCAGAATGGAGAATCATGTGACCCACAAACAGTAGGCAAAACATTCATATAGAGGTCAGATAAAAGGGTCCTAATATTGACCCCTGAGGGACTCTGGAGGTTAGCTTAAAAAGAGTCAGATCTGCATTGTGTAAATGGTAAATAAAAATAGATCCCTTTTCAACATTGAATATAAGTTGAAAAGGATTTGCAAATCATTGTATTCCCTTTTTATTGAACATTTACACAAGGTGACAACTTCCCTGCTTTTGGCTTTTGTATGAAGATATAAATTGCATGCTGTTTTATCTCTCACCACACCGCAGTTATGGTGGCCCTCTTTTAACAGTGAATAACATACAGTATGAATATAAATGTGTATTTACGTACATTGAACGAAACCAAATCTTTACATTGTACTGCATAAAAGTGGCAGCACAGTCGCCACAATTTGACCGTAATATTTGCAGGTTTTTTTTTACAGCACATAAAATTAAAAAATACATGAAATTAAATTAAATGTAATGGGAAAAACGGTACCACTCTTTTTTGATGTAAAAAGGAATACACGTTTTTCATACTGTAAAATATATGTTTGTTGTGTTTTATAGTGTATTATTACTCTGTATTGAAAGCGGATTTTACTATAAAAGTTTTACATGAGATTACTTGCTTTGAAATCATAAGTCAACCAGATATTTGAGTATTTATCTTTATTTGGACAATAACATTGTTTTGAAATGTGTGATGATATATTTTGTTATCAGAGATGATTAAAGTGTAAATATATGTAATTGTACATAATACATTTATTGAGAAGAGATAAGGTACTTTATTTAAACATATTATTTCCAGGCTTTCACACACTGGACTTTGACCCCTGTGAAATGTAACAAATAGTATTTTCCGGCTATCTTGTTACAAAACGACTGGCCACCCGCGAGCCTTTTATATTTGTAGGTTTTATTGGATCTTGAAATACGCTGGGAGCTGTTAAAAAGAAGGGAAGAGCTTTGGAAAAGGAAGACAAAAGCTACCTGGCGGTCAGCAAAGACGGTCTCATCCTGCACGACTGTCCCGCAGGTGTTGCTGCCAGGAATGTCCCCCGCAAAGACACAGCCGACAAAACCAGGAGATTGTTCAGCGGCTGACAAGTCGATGGAGCTGAGACACAAAGACACTTGTGATGAGAGCAAAGGGGAGTTTGCTTGAGAGCGAGTGGAGTCTTACAGGATGCGAGCGTGTGCCTTGCTGCTGGTGACGAGCGCCAGGTACAGCTCCTTCTCAAAGAGCGGCATGTCGTCACAGTACACCGCCTCGCCCGTGGCCTGCTTCAAGGCCGACAGGTGCACCACGCTGCGGCCCACCACGTCATCTTGCCTCTGACCTTTTGGGACCTCCTGCAGGGGGAAAGTTCATCCGTCTTTCAGTTGGTCCTCATGGTCCTGGTTGGACGGGCACCGTACCTGGTAGATCTGGACGCTGGATGGCGTCTCTGCGTGGTAAAACTCTGTGGCACTAAGGAAGTCAGGTCGGAGTGTCTCCACGTTCAAACCCTGGCAGATGACAACCCGCTCGAGCTTAAGTTCAGCTTTTCAAACAGGGGTGTCCAATATTTCCCACCAAGGACTGGATATGGAAGAAATTAACCTCTTAAGGGCCAAGCTGTTAGTTAACATGCTTTTTTTTATTTCTCTTTGCTATTTGGGCTTATTGGACCCTAATTAGAATAAAAACTGGGAATCATCTTTTGATATGATGTATTAAGTCCATAAGTACACAAACGTGTACTTCATGTTTAGTGACATGCTAATTCTTAATTTTACACTTTTTTTTCTCCAAATTCCATTGTATGTTACACTCTTCTGACACCATCAGATGGCAGTATAAGTGTCCACATAAGTGGCCATAAGACCCCAATTCAGTAGTGTACACCATTTTGGAAATTAGAGCTAAAAGGTGCTGTCCACACATGTGGCCACTGAGTCTTTAGAGGTTGTTAAGGCTGCTACTGATAATGAGTCAGTGTTCATTTCGTTCTTAATTTGATGTTGTCATGTAAATGATAACATTAGATTCAAAGTACACTTAGTGCTTTTTGCAGAACATTTATACTTTTCTCATTAATGGGCAATGGCGCTCTATTTATGTAGATCTTTTGTTTAGTTGCAAGTATAATAGAGAAAGTTCCTGCAGAAATTTTGATGAGCCTGCTATCTGTGCCCTGGACCTCTGGCTGGGCGTTGTTGG
>NC_084637.1:1197294-1237294 GCF_033978795.1 Nerophis ophidion | reverse complement strand
ACTTACTATGTCATCTAATTACTTACTATGTCATCTAATTACTTACTATGTCATCTAATTACTTACTATGCTCATCTAATTACTTACTATGTCATCTAATTACTTACTATGCTCATCTAATTACTTACTATGTCATCTAATTACTTACTATGTCATCTAATTACTTACTATGCTCATCTAATTACTTACTATGTCATCTAATTACTTACTATGTCATCTAATTACTTACTATGCTCATCTAATTACTTACTATGTCATCTAATTACTTACTATGCTCATCTAATTACTTACTATGTCATCTAATTACTTACTATGTCATCTAATTACTTACTATGTCATCTAATTACTTACTATGTCATCTAATTACTTACTATGCTCATCTAATTACTTACTATGTCATCTAATTACTTACTATGCTCATCTAATTACTTACTATGTCATCTAATTACTTACTATGCTCATCTAATTACTTACTATGTCATCTAATTACTTACTATGTCATCTAATTACTTACTATGTCATCTAATTACTTACTATGCTCATCTAATTACTTACTATGTCATCTAATTACTTACTATGCTCATCTAATTACTTACTATGTCATCTAATTACTTACTATGTCATCTAATTACTTACTATGCTCATCTAATTACTTACTATGTCATCTAATTACTTACTATGTCATCTAATTACTTACTATGCTCATCTAATTACTTACTATGTCATCTAATTACTTACTATGTCATCTAATTACTTACTATGCTCATCTAATTACTTACTATGTCATCTAATTACTTACTATGCTCATCTAATTACTTACTATGTCATCTAATTACTTACTATGTCATCTAATTACTTACTATGCTCATCTAATTACTTACTATGTCATCTAATTACTTACTATGCTCATCTAATTACTTACTATGTCATCTAATTACTTACTATGCTCATCTAATTACTTACTATGCTCATCTAATTACTTACTATGTCATCTAATTACTTACTATGCTCATCTAATTACTTACTATGTCATCTAATTACTTACTATGCTCATCTAATTACTTACTATGTCATCTAATTACTTACTATGTCATCTAATTAGTCACTATGGTAATGTAATGAGTTACAATGGTCATGTAATGAGTTACAATGGTCATGTAATGAGTTACAATGGTCATGTAATGAGTTACAATGGTCATGTAATGAGTTACAATGGTCATGTAATGAGTTACAATGGAGTGTGAAATGTGGATGTCAGTGACAGACGTGGAAGGAGATGTTTACAGCAAAGTTGTACATCTTAGTGATATATGACATATATCAGAGTGTAGGTGGGCTTATTTACTGTTCATGTTCATATTTTGCTGTGTTTGTTGCATTTTTGGTGCGTTTCGCTTGATTGTAAAATATGTGGACGGAGAGGGGGTGTGACCTTCATTTGTTGTCAATATTCAGTGTTTTATCCTCCATAGTTAATATTGTAAATCTCATGTTCTTTATTTTCATGTACATTCTGGCTGTCTCATTCAGTAAAAAAATGTAAAATTTCATTCCATTTTCAATCAGACATTATTGTGAGGTTTTGTATTGTGTCCCTAAAAATAGACAGACACAGGTTTGTCTGTAAACGTGCCCCCCCCCCTAGCTGTGGTGTTGCATGTACCTTGGTGCTGTAGGGGACTTCAATGGAGAGCAAGACTTCTTGTGGTCGCAGCAGAGTCCTCCTGTATCCTACAAAGAAACTGTCGTCCATCCGAACCACCCGACTTCCATCTGACCAGCAGAGAGAAAAGATACGTTCCAAGGTCACACAAGTTCCAGACCTGAGAAGGTGAACACATCATCAGCTGAATTGGATGCGTTTATTTCTGGGCTACCTTTGTCAATCAATGTGAGTTTGCAGCCGGCCACCATAAAAACTGGATTAAGGTCTGATATGGGGCTGGCAGTCATGATGTTACCACCAATGGCCTAAAACGCAGCAGACATACAGGTGTTGAGCGTCTTCAACTCAGTCAACATATGCTGCAGCCGGGGTCCAACACTCACTGCAACGTTGCGTATCTGCTGACCGGCAAACCAGCGCAGCTGCTCCAGCAGGGCGAGGAAGACTTCGGTCTGGTGAGGAGGAAGCGTCGCTACGGCTTGTTTTAGCACCGATTCCATTCGGCTGAGAGTGCAGGCCGCACCAAACACGATGCCTGCCATCATAACACGAGCGTGTTTTCAAGCAGTTTGACTAAGTCATTCATATTCATTTGGAGTTAGGGACTCACCATCACTGCTGTGTTCCACACTGTGGAGCTCAGGGATGAATGCTGGTGCCAGAATGACTGGATACAATATGTTCTTGAACTTGACTTCTATACCTGCACTCACATGCACACACACGGTAAACTGCTACTGCGTGCGTGCGTGTGCGTGTGTGTGTGTGTGTGTGTGTGTGTGTGTTATACGCACCCACTTCAGTGTTTCCTACCACCACTCGGGCTTCGGGATGTTTCCATTTCAGATGCAGAAAGGTGTCCAGGGTGTCAGGCTGCAGCCACACCGTCCTCTTGTTTTGGAAGCGCAGTGAACATGTCTTCTGATTTTTGCTAAGAGCCTAGATGGGTCAAGAGCAAAGAGCCATCAACATTAAGTTGGGCTGTGTCTGAATCCATGACTTAGGTAGTGGCAATTAACAACTGTTATAGGGAAGATAATAGATGAAGCGCATAATTCGGGACAGTCACTGTCTTGATGTTCTCCCTCAGAAACTACAAAAGCAGTCAAGTTGTCACCTTGTGTAAATGCTAAATAAAAAGAGAATACAACAAATCCTTTTCAACTTATATTCCATTGAATAGACTGCAAAGACAAGATACTTAACGTTCAAACTGGTAAACCTTGTTATTTTTTGCAAATATTAGCTCATTTGCAATTTGATGCCTGCAACAAGTTTAAAAAAAGCTGGCACAAGTGGGAAAGTTGAGGAATGCTCATCAAAGACTTATTTGGAACATCCCACAGGTGAACAGGCTAATTGGGAACAGGTGGGTGCCATGATTGGCTATAAAAGCAGCTTCCATGAAATGCTCACTCATTCACAAACAAGGACGGGGCGAGGGTCACCACTTTGTCAACAAATGCCTGAGCAAATTGTTTAAGAACAACATTTCCCAAGCAGCTATTGCAAGGAATTTAGGGATTTCAACATCTACGCTCTGTAATGTCATCAAAAAGGTTGAGAGAATCTGGATAAATCACTGCACGTAAGCCATATTACACACCTTCAATCACTCAGGCGGTACTGCATCAAAAAGCCACATCAGGGAGTAAAGGATATCACCACATGGGCTCAGGAAAACTTCAGAAAACCACTGTCAGTAACTACAGTTGGCTGTTACATCTGTAAGTGCAAGTTAAAACTCTACTGTGCAAAGCCAAAGCCATATATCAACAACACCCAGAAACGCAGCCGGATTTGCTGGGCTCGAGCTCATCTAAGATGGACTGATGCAAAGTGGAAAGGTGTTCTGTGTCCACATTTCAAATAGTTTTGGAAACTGTGGATGTTGTGTCCTCTGGCCCAAAGAGGAAAAGAATCATCCGGATTGTTCTGGGGTGAAAGTCTTCTAGGCAGCATGTGTGATGGTATGGGGGTGTATTAGTGCCCAAGGCATGGCTAACTTACACATCTGTGAAGGCACCATTCATGCTGAAAGGTACATACAGCTTTGGGAGCAACATATGTTGCCATCCAAGCAACATCTTTTTCATGGACGCCCCTGCTTATTTCAGTGAGACAATGCCAAGCCAGGTGTTACAACAGCGTGGCTTCATAGTAAAAGAGTGCGGGTACTAGACTGGCCTGCCTGTAGTCCAGACATTGAAAATGTGTGCAGGCTAAAATATGAGGCAGGAGACTGTTGAAAGAATTCCACTTCAAAAATGTGTCTCATCAGTTCCCAAACCTGCACTGAGTGTTCAAAGGAAAGGCCATGTAACACACTGGTAAAAATTACTTTTTTGCCATGTGTTGCTGCCATTACATTCTAACTTCATGATGATTTACAAAAAAGAAGAAAGTTTGTCAGTGTGAAGATGAAATATCTTGTCTTTGCAGTCTATTCAATTGAATATAAGTTGAAAAGGATTTCTTGCATTCTCTTTTTATTTAGCATTTACACAAGGTGACAACTTAACTGCTTTTGGGCTTTGTAAATGGAGCAATCGTAATAAAACTCTGAAAGCAGCGTTTTGTATTATTTTGTTTTTGTCAAAAAAAAGAAGAGTGAAGTAAAAGAATGTTGATGTTTGGGCTGTGCAAGCGTGACTTCAAGTCAGGAAGATTCATCTCAGTGGGAGACATCGCTTTAAGACACAAGTGCTTCCAGTTAGGAGCTCCGTCACAGAACAGTCTACGTTTGTAAGTCGAGGTATTTCAGTAAAATATTTGGAATGATCAATGAGTGAGTACTTATTGCGTACTAAAGAATCGGTGTCACATGCTAAAAACCTGAGACTAATCCCTTCAAGCTAGGCCACTTTACAGTTCTTCCCTCCCCACACCAGAACTCAGGCCTGCATCTCTGCTAGTGTTGGACTGCAGACCCAGCCTTGACGCTGAAAGCAGGCCGGTCAGGTGTGTCTGTGGGCGCTCTTCTCACCATCAGCTCCGGTGGAAAGATGACCTCCTGCGTGGGGTCAAGCGGTGCAAAGCCAGCGGCGTTGAACAGCAAGGCGGACGGCTGGAGATATTTGAGGAGAGTCTGAAAGGCTGCACCTCACACTTCCACACAACTGACGTCCACCTCTACCTTCTCATGGTCTACTTCCTGCTCGCTCATACAGCAGCCATCGTTCTGACCCCTCCTTCCACAGCATCCGCCCTCCTGCAGGAAGTTCAACACGGCCGTCAGATGACGGACATGACATGACAGGAAGTTGGTGGTTCCTCACCACGGTAAAAGTCTTATAGGCCTCCAGGATGGGTCGATATCCAGTGCAGCGGCAAAGGTTTCCTTGGAGGAAATAAGTACATTTGGTTGAAATCCTGCACACCTGCCTTAAGTGCACCTGGCAGCTTTACCTTGGAAGCCCTCCTCCATGTCAGCCTTTCTTACCTTGGAAGGCCTCCTCCACGTCGGCCATTCTTACCTTGGAAGGCCTCCTCCACGTCGGCCATTCTTACCTTGGAAGGCCTCCTCCACGTCGGCCATTCTTACCTTGGAAGGCCTCCTCCACGTCAGCCATTCTTACCTTGGAAGGCCTCCTCCACGTCAGCCATTCTTACCTTGGAAGGCCTCCTCCACGTCAGCCATTCTTACTTTGGAAGGCCTCCTCCACGTCAGCCATTCTTACTTTGGAAGGCCTCCTCCACGTCGGCCATTCTTACCTTGGAAGGCCTCCTCCACGTCGGCCATTCTTACCTTGGAAGGCCTCCTCCACGTCGGCCATTCTTACTTTGGAAGGCCTCCTCCACGTCGGCCATTCTTACCTTGGAAGGCCTCCTCCACGTCGGCCATTCTTACCTTGGAAGGCCTCCTCCACGTCGGCCATTCTTACCTTGGAAGGCCTCCTCCACGTCGGCCATTCTTACTTTGGAAGGCCTCCTCCACGTCGGCCATTCTTACCTTGGAAGGCCTCCTCCACGTCGGCCATTCTTACCTTGGAAGGCCTCCTCCACGTCGGCCATTCTTACCTTGGAAGGCCTCCTCCACGTCAGCCATTCTTACTTTGGAAGGCCTCCTCCACGTCAGCCATTCTTACCTTGGAAGGCCTCCTCCACGTCAGCCATTCTTACCTTGGAAGGCCTCCTCCACGTCAGCCATTCTTACTTTGGAGGGCCTCCTCCACGTCAGCCATTCTTGCCTTGGAAGGCCTCCTCCACGTCAGCCATTCTTACCTTGGAAGGCCTCCTCCACGTCAGCCATTCTTACTTTGGAAGGCCTCCTCCACGTCGGCCATTCTTACTTTGGAAGGCCTCCTCCACGTCGGCCATTCTTACTTTGGAAGGCCTCCTCCACGTCGGCCATTCTTACCTTGGAAGGCCTCCTCCACGTCAGCCATTCTTACTTTGGAAGGCCTCCTCCACGTCAGCCATTCTTACCTTGGAAGGCCTCCTCCACGTCCGCCATTGTGGGCGTGGCCTTGCTCCTGAGCAGCGCGTACATGGACATGACCAGGCCTGGCGTGCAGAAGCCGCACTGCGAGCCGTGAGCCTTCGCTATTCTCTCCTGAGAAGAAAAGGATAATTTCTTTCTTTTAATCACCGTGTCTGATCCCTGTTTACTTGTTTTTATTTTATACTTAAATAAGAATTTAATAGTTAAAAAGACCATACAACTTCCGAGCAGTAAATCTGTCAATCAATCAATCAATGTTTACTTAAATAGCCCTAAATCACCAGTGTCTCAAAGGGCTGCACAAGCCACAACCACATCGTCTTGGAGGTGTTGATTCTCATCCCCGTGGCTTCCCTATCCCTTCACCAAACTGACAACAGAAGGACAAGTACCTGCACAGGATGCAGTTGCCGAGCAACACTGCCAATTCCTTCCACAGTGGTCACGGCAGTCAGGTGCAAGGAACAGATGGGCGCCAGGCAGGCGTTGACGGCATGATGACTGAGCACAGCTGAGGACTCATCTGCTTCACAATAGCAACACTTTTAAATCGCTTTGTTGCACACGTCCAACACATGACTGCAGGGTAGCAGCACACACACACGCACGCACGCACGCACGCAGACACACACACACACACACACAGACAGACAACACACACACACACATACACAGACAGACACACACACACAGACACATACACACAGAGACACACACAGACACATACACACGGACACACACAGACAAATACACACACACACACACACGCACACACACATACAGACACACCCACACACAGACAGACACACACAGACAGACACACACACACAGACAGACACACACAGACACACACAGACAGACACAGACACACAGACAGACAGACACACACAGACAGACACACACACACACACACACAGACACACACACACAGACAGACACACACAGACACACAGACACACACAGACAGACACACACACACAGACACACACACACACACACACACACACAGACACACACACACACACAGACACACACACACACACACACACACACACACAGACACACACACACACACAGACACACACACACACACACACACACACACAGACACACACAGACACACACAGACACACAGACAGACAGACACACACAGACAGACACACACACACACACACAGACACACACACACAGACAGACACACACAGACACACAGACACACACACACACACAGACACACACACACAGACAGACACACACAGACACACAGACACACACACAGACACACACACACACACAGACAGACACACACACACACAGACATACACACACACACACAGACAGACACACACAGACACACAGACACACACACACACACAGACAGACACACACACACACAGACATACACACACAGACACACACACACACAGACAGACACACACAGACACACAGACACACACACACACACACACAGACACACAGACACACACAGACAGACACACAGACACACACACAGACAGACACACACACACAGACACACACACACACACAGACAGACACACACAGACAGACACACACACACACACACACAGACATACACACACAGACACACACACACACAGACAGACACACACAGACACACACACACACAGACACACAGACACACACACACAGACAGACAGACACACACAGACAGACAGACAGACACACACAGACAGACACACACACACACACACACACACACAGACAGACACACAGACACAGACACACACACACACAGACATACACACACAGACACACACACACACACACAGACACACACAGACAGACACACACAGACACACAGACACACACAGACAGACACACAGACACACACACACACACACACACACACACACAGACAGACACACACACACACAGACATACACACACACACACAGACAGACACACACAGACACACAGACACACACACACACACACACAGACAGACACACACACACACAGACATACACACACAGACACACACACACACAGACAGACACACACAGACACACAGACACACACACACACACACAGACACACACAGACAGACACATACACACAGACACACAGACAGACACACACACACAGACACACACACACACAGACAGACACACACACACACACACACACACACACAGACATACACAGACAGACACACACACACACAGACAGACACACACAGACACACACACACACAGACACACAGACACACACACACACACAGACAGACACACACACACAGACAGACACACACACACAGACACACACACACACACACACACACACACAGACATACACAGACAGACACACACACACACAGACAGACACACACAGACACACACACACAGACACACACACACACACAGACAGACACACACACACAGACAGACACACACAGACAGACACACACACACACACACACACACAGACCCCAAGCAGGATACAGTAACTGTTGCGTGTCTGGTTGACATTTGGACAAGACAACAGTGCACGCTCCACAACCGCCTTCAGCACAACCCAGCTTGGTTCCCTGGAGGCCCACTGAAAAAGACACAGTGATGCGTAGAATTACACAGAGAATGGTTGGTGCTGACGAGGAGGGTTTTATGGAAGCTTGAAAAGAGTCATGAGACCACCTTGCAACATCACAAGGAGCCACGGGGTTTGTGTGTGTGACTGATGGATTTCTTTGCAATTGTTCCAAGCACAAAAAAGACACTTCTGCTTTGTTGAAATTGTGACTTCATGCATTTTTCAGTTTTGCGCTTGTCCTTAAGCTCAGGGGTCGGCTGGAACTTACTGGAAGTGACTTTGTCTGCGTGCCAGTGTAAACCCTGGCCTGCTCAGCAGCACATGGACATTGACAACCATGGACCAATGCACATGAAGATCTGAGGGCTCTTTTTATGACCTTTTCTGTCTTCTATGTCTTTTATCTTGCACCAAGAAGAATTACTCTTTTTTGAACCCGTTCTCAAACAATGGCAATAAAAACTGTTCAGATTGAGATTGAGATGAGGGGCGTGGAACAGGGTTACACTGAGGGCCACATCGCAGTGATGGCTGCCCTAGGAGGGCCACTCTTAAGCGTATATCATTCATCAACACAAATGTAGAAGACTTCACCTCAAGATATTATTGAATATCAGATTTGTATCACATACGCTGTAAGAAATAGATTTTTCAGTAAAAAACAAAAACACTGGCAGCTGAGTGGCCGCCACAACTTCACCATAACATTCTTGATGGTTTCTACAACATATTACTGTACATGGAAAAACAGTACTATAGTTTTTTTTTACTGTACAATCCTGGCAACTGAGCTGCCAGTCAATTGTTTTTTTACTGTAAAATCTATTGTCATTTCTGCAGTGTACAATTAGATGAAGAACTTGCTTTGATATAACTCACATATTTATTTTGTTTTCATTTGAAAAAGTTTGAAATGAATGATAGTATTATATTTGTTGCATTTAGTGTTGTCCAGAGACCAATATTTTGGTACCGCTACCAAAATACTTTTTGTTACTTTTCTAAATAAAGAGGACCACAAAAAATGTCATTATTGTCTTTAATTCAACAAACAATCGTAGAGTACATAAAAGATATGTTTATTATTGCAATTTAGTCCTTAAATAAAATGTTGAACATACTAGACTATTTGTCTTTTAGTAGTAAGTAAACAAACAAAGTGTCAATTGTGTCATTTATACAACTATTATTTTGTACACATTATGAGGGACAAGTGCTAGAAAATGAATTATTAATCTACTTGTTCATTTACTGTTAATATCTGCTTACTTTCTCTTTGACATGTTCTATCTACACTTCTGTTCAAATGTAATAATCACTTATTCTTCTCTTCTTTGATACTTTATATTAGTTTTGGATGATAGCACACATTTAGGTATGGATCTGACACCAAGTAGTTACAGGATCATACTCTGGTCAACATTTAAAGTTAAAGTAGCAATGATTGTCTCACACACACACTGGGTGTGGCAAAATGTGTCCTCTGCATTTGACCCATCCCCATGTTCATCCCCTGTTCATTTTTAAACAGCCCCACAGCACATTGTAAAAATAATATTAAATAAACAAAAAAACAAAAACATAAAAAGTGTTATAAAAGAGCCAACAGGTGAAATGTAACAAGAAAATGTTGCAATGTTGACTCTAATGACACAAAGCTGCCATGCAGGCTGTTTCTTTCTTTAAAACATAATAATGAATCAAATCAATGACATTATGAATGATTGGCCTATTCAAGGCTACAATAACGTCACATTAAATATTCCACTTTGAGATATTCTTTGGGGAAAATGTTGCATATTTTGTGTTTGCTATGTAAAAAAGTAAGCTGTTTTTTTTTTTATTTGTTTTAAAAAGATCCCGATGGAAGGAGCACACAGGATTGGCAGACGCAAGGAGGATGCTAAACCGAGACATATGCTCAGGAAGTTTATGAACTCCAAATGTAAAGACCAAGTGCTTGCTCTCTCCAGAAGACTAAAAGCTACTAAATTCTTCATGACCAGCCAATACCCAAAGGAAGTGGTGGAGAAACCACGTAAGTTCATTCCAATTATGAAGTCCTTCAGGCAGAAAGGACAACAAGCTCGCCTTGTTGTGGATAAACTATATACGTCAACGGTGAGTTGTACACAAACATAGCGGCATAGCTCGGTTGGTAGAGCGGCCGTGCCAGCAACTTGAGGGTTGCAGGTTCGATTCCCGCTTCCCCCATCCTAGTCACTGCCGTTGTGTCCTTGGGCAAGACACTTTACCCACCTGCTCCCAGTGCCACCCACACTGGTTTAAATGTAACTTAGGTATTGGGTTTCACTATGTAAAGCGCTTTGAGTCACTAGAGAAAAGCGCTATATAAATATAATTCACTTCACAATTCACTTCACATGTGAGGAACAATAATAATGTCGTGCAGTGATTACATCATCCATATATTAGTGGATAAACTGTACATCAACGGTGAGTTGTACATAAACATGTGAGGAACAATAATAATGTCGTGCAGTGATTACATCATCCATATATTAGTGGATAAACTGTACATCAACAGTGAGTTGTACATAAACATGTGAGGAACAATAATAATGTCGTGCAGTGATTACATCATCCATATATTAGTGGATAAACTGTACATCAACAGTGAGTTGTACATAAACATGTGAGGAACAATAATAATGTCGTGCAGTGATTACATCATCCATATATTAGTGGATAAACTGTACATCAACGGTGAGTTGTACATAAACATGTGAGGAACAATAATAATGTCGTGCAGTGATTACATCATCCATATATTAGTGGATAAACTGTACATCAACAGTGAGTTGTACATAAACATGTGAGGAACAATAATAATGTCGTGCAGTGATTACATCATCCAAATATTAGTGGATAAACTGTACATCAACAGTGAGTTGTACATAAACATGTGAGGAACAATAATAATGTCGTGCAGTGATTACATCATCCATATATTAGTGGATAAAATGTACATCAATGGTGAGTTGTACTCAAACATGTGAGGAACAATAATAATGTCGTGCAGTGATTACGTCATTGCGACATCGCCATGGTGACGACTTGACGGATATGAATTGACATTTGGTTTTTGGAGCTTTTTAGTTCATTTTGGGACTGGACAATGTAGTTAAATGTTGGGAAACAGTCAGCAAATAATCTATTCTGGGTGGTATGTGTTTGTTTGTCTTGTGTGTTGTGCTGTGAATGTTGTGTTTGTTTGTCTTGTGTGTTGTGCTGTGAATGTTGTGTCTGTGGCTTTATTTGTGGGGAGATTGCTTTCCTCAGAAATAACAGATGATACTGCAGTTTTTAATTACAAGATGTTCATGTCTATTAAACGTATGGTATGAAGAGAATCAATCAAATATATTATGAATTTACTTAGGTCATATGGTTTATAGGAAAGATAATCAAGTTGGAATAATTAGTTATAACTGCAAAGGTTTTGCAGAAAACAGAAAAAGAAAACTTATATTTCTGTGGCTGAAGGCAAAAAAACAATTTATTTTTTGTCTTCAAGAAAGGCATTCAACAAATTTAGATGAACAAAAATGGAGAAAAGAATTGGATTTTCCCATTTTCTTTTCACATGGTCACAGAAACTGTAAAGGTGTTATGATTTCGATTAAAAAAAACATTTAATTTTCAATTGAACTCTATGGAAAAATACTCACAAGGACGCTGGTTAATATTAAATATGATTATTCAGGGTCAAAAGATGTGCATCTGTATGAACCAAATGTTGATGAACCTTCCTTTTTTGAAGAAATAATTGATATGTTGCAAGAACAACAAGGGGAAATTATTACTGTGGGGGACTTTAATGTTGCTTTGGATAATTCTGGACAGAAAAGGGAATTTTTCAATGGATTTTCATCCTCAATCTTTATAAAAGATTCAAAATGTTATGGATGCATTTGATTTAATTGATATCTGGAGATTCAAAAATGCTAGGTTAGTACGGTATATACATGAAGACAAAACCAGGTGAGTCGTATTGACTATTTTGTCATATCATTTTCATTGCTAAACAAAGTGACTGCAACATCAATCGATGATAAATTGGGCTCGGGTCATACTTGTATAGGATTAACTATTGCAATTGAAGATAATGCACGTGGGCCCGGATATTGGAAGTTTAATCAAATACTTCTACAGGTTGATAAATGTATTGAAAAAACAAAGCAATTTATTCCTGACTTTTTTTAAAATAATGTAGGATCATCAAATCCCCAAATAGTTTGGGAAGCCTTCAAATGTTGTTTTAGGGGACATGCAGTTGCGTACCCTTCATGGGAAAAAAAACAACTTAAAATAGCAGAACAGGAACTTACGAAAGGAATTGAGTATTTACAAAAAAATATAGATAGTAATGGTAATCCAACTAGTGAGCAACTAAATTCCTTTACAGCCAAACAAGAAGAGTTAGCAGACTTAGTTGAAAAAGAATGATTGAAAAGTTATGACTGCAACAGAGCAATCTGGATGAAAAAAGGTGAGAAGTGTTCAAAATTCTTCTTAAATATCCGAACAAAAAAAATCATTCTAAAAAAGAACATTTCCAAGCTTATTAAAACAAATGGAAAGGTATTGAACACACACACCACATTGTTGAAAGAAATGGAAAATTACTTTAAAAATATTTTTTCTAATCCGGTAATTCCTCCTGAAACTAAACTTTTTTCCCAGAAAATGATGAAAGAGAATTGAATTGAGAAGAAAGCCACTCATGTAAAGGCCTCATTAGAGAGAAAGAACTTGTGGAAGCTGTTCAATCTTTTCCTCCAGAGAAAAAACCCCAGGATTAGATGGAATACCTACTGAGGTTTAGCAAATATTTTATGAAGAGATTAAGAAACCATTGCTTTCTAGTTTTAATCACTCATATAAAATATGTTCTTTGTCTAACACTCAAACAGAAGGTATTATTGCTGAATCAGGAAATAAATGTTCAGTATAAAGACCCAATTTATCTTCAAAATTGGAGAGCAATAACACTTCAGGGTTATGATGCTAAGACACTCGCCAAATGTTTGGCTACACCACTTAAGTCTGTTTTGTCAAATATTATTCACCAAGATCAATCAGGTTTCCTTCAAGGAAGAAACATAGGAAACAATACTAGACAGGTATTAGAAATTATAGACAATTATAAGATGGAAAATAAAAGAGGATTCATTTTTGTAGCCGACCTGGAGAAGGCTTTTGACAAAGTTAGCTTACATTTTATTTGTAAAAGCTTAGTTCTTTTCAATTTTGGCAACTGTCTATTACATTGGATCAAGACATTATATAATAAAACTAACTGTAGAATGATCAATAATGCATACATCTCTGGGACAATACCTCTATTAAGAGGTCTAAAACAAGGGTGCCCTTTGTCTCCATACTTAGTTATTATTGCTATGGAAATATTAGCGATTAAAGTTAGATTGAATAAAAATATTGAAGGGGCTCATCAATGATAATATTGAAAATAAAATAATGTATGCAGAAGATACACGCTTCTTTATCAGCCCCGATCCTCATTGTTTGCGGAACCTTCTTGATCTTTTGGACATATTTTCACAGCAATCTGGGTTTAAGCTTAATTATGATAAATGTAAAAGTTTAAGGATCGGAAATCTAAAGTGAACGTCCTTCCGAAGTGAGTGTTTTGTGGCCAGAAGGAGCAGTTAACATACTTGGTGTTGTACCAGAGAATCTGGAAGATCTATGCTCAGTAAAATATGATAATCGACTAAAAAAAGATGGATAAAATTATGCAAATATCTTCAGTATTGTCAACTCGTTAATTATTCCTCAGTTTATTTATTTATTGTTGTCATTACCAGCTCCATCACAAAACTTGTTTCAGGTCTATGAGCGGAGGCTCTTCCATTTAGAAAAGATTAAAAGAAAGGTTTTGTACAATGAATATGAATATTGGAGCCTGAAACTTCTCAACCTTGAAGCTATGTGTCCGTCTTTAAAAGCATCAATTGTTCCAAAGATGTACTTCAACAAGTGTCCTGTTGGACAGAAAACATGTACTGGATCAAAAGAAATTGTATCTGTTTTTAAAAATGATCCCCTCCCATTTTTCTTAGGTAGAGTCTGCTGGGAAACATGGATTTGTTCATAAAGGAAACAATCCACTTTTACATTTCATGTGACAAAAAGAAGAGACGATATTTTGCAGCAGATAATATAAATGAACTCTAATATTGTAACAGATGGAAAGCCTTTCTTTTGGAAAAAAATGTTTGAAAGAGGAATCATTTTTGTCAATGATATTATTAATGAGAATGATACAATTATGAAGTATGATGAATTTAGAACTACCGTATTTCCTTGAATTGCCGCCAGGGCGCTAATTAATTTAAAACCTCTTCTCACTCCTGTGCTTACCAAAGGCATGGGGTAAAAGTAAGCATGCGCTAATTATTTTAAAACCTCTTCTCACTCCGACACTTACCAAAGGTATGCAGTAAAAATTTGAGTGTGATGTAAGCTTGGACCATAAATCATATGAATAGCTCTTAATCTTCTTTTCTTTATGTGATTTCAAATTACCGGTATTGAAATCAGCCTCCACCATTTTGAAACTGATGACAGGGGAAGTGTCACTCGTGACGTGACCAGTTTGACCCGGCGGTAATACTAAGCTAGCGCTAATTATTTTGGGAAGCGAGTTTGACCCAGCAGTAATTCAAGGCAGGTGCATACTATATGTCCTGCGGCCATTCAAGGAAATACTGGATGTATGCTGTAACCCTGTAACCCTAACTGGATGTATGCTGTAACCCTGTAACCCTGTAACCCTAACTGGATGTATGCTGTAACCCTGTAACCCTAACTGGATGTATGCTGTAACCCTGTAACTCTAACTGGATGTATGCTGTAACCCTGTAACCCTGTAACCCTAACTGGATGTATGCTGTAACCCTGTAACCCTAACTGGATGTATGCTGTAACCCTGTAACTCTAACTGGATGTATGCTGTAACCCTGTAACCCTGTAACCCTAACTGGATGTATGCTGTAACCCTGTAACCCTAACTGGATGTATGCTGTAACCCTGTAACCCTAACTGGATGTATGCTGTAACCCTGTAACCCTAACTGGATGTATGCTGTAACCCTGTAACCCTAACTGGATGTATGCTGTAACCCTGTAACCCTGTAACCCTGTAACTCTAACTGGATGTATGCTGTAACCCTGTAACCCTAACTGGATGTATGCTGTAACCCTGTAACCCTAACTGGATGTATGCTGTAACCCTGTAACCCTAACTGGATGTATGCTGTAACCCTGTAACCCTAACTGGATGTATGCTGTAACCCTGTAACCCTAACTGGATGTATGCTGTAACCCTGTAACCCTGTAACCCTAACTGGATGTATGCTGTAACCCTGTAACCCTAACTGGATGTATGCTGTAACCCTGTAACCCTAACTGGATGTATGCTGTAACCCTGTAACCCTAACTGGATGTATGCTGTAACCCTGTAACCCTGTAACCCTAACTGGATGTATGCTGTAACCCTGTAACCCTGTAACCCTAACTGGATGTATGCTGTAACCCTGTAACCCTAACTGGATGTATGCTGTAACCCTGTAACCCTAACTGGATGTATGCTGTAACCCTGTAACCCTAACTGGATGTATGCTGTAACCCTGTAACCCTAACTGGATGTATGCTGTAACCCTGTAACTCTAACTGGATGTATGCTGTAACCCTGTAACCCTAACTGGATGTATGCTGTAACCCTGTAACCCTAACTGGATGTATGCTGTAACCCTGTAACCCTGTAACCCTAACTGGATGTATGCTGTAACCCTGTAACCCTAACTGGATGTATGCTGTAACCCTGTAACCCTGTAACTCTAACTGGATGTATGCTGTAACCCTGTAACCCTAACTGGATGTATGCTGTAACCCTGTAACCCTAACTGGATGTATGCTGTAACCCTGTAACCCTAACTGGATGTATGCTGTAACCCTGTAACCCTAACTGGATGTATGCTGTAACCCTGTAACCCTGTAACCCTAACTGGATGTATGCTGTAACCCTGTAACCCTAACTGGATGTATGCTGTAACCCTGTAACCCTAACTGGATGTATGCTGTAACCCTGTAACCCTAACTGGATGTATGCTGTAACCCTGTAACCCTGTAACCCTAACTGGATGTATGCTGTAACCCTGTAACCCTAACTGGATGTATGCTGTAACCCTGTAACCCTAACTGGATGTATGCTGTAACCCTGTAACCCTGTAACCCTAACTGAATGTATGCTGATGCTTGTTCAAGCTTTTCTTTTAATCAACTAACTAGGAGTAATTAGGAAAAGATGGAAACAAATAATTAATTATGGAACTACTAAATTACTGGTTTGTAAACCTCTAATAAGAAATTCTAGTTGGGAAAAAGGAACTAAAATAAATAGAAAAAAAATAAAAAAATTTATTTAATAAAGAAAACTTTGAAGGCTGTCCCAAACAACACATATGGAAAATGGGAGGACTTTATTGTCTGCTTTTTGATTGATGCCATAATCAAACTTATCTTCAAAACTACTATCGATGTGCAGAATCGTTATTTTCAAATTGAAATTATTTATAACTTCTTACCCAGAGGAAAAATGTTAAAACTATGGAATATGACGGAGTCAGATGATTGACGATTTTGTTGTCAGGAATCTGAATCCAGCCTGCATTTGTTTGGGTTTTGTGATATTGTGTCTTCCTTTTGGGGGGTAAGTTGAAAACATTTGTTAAAGGATTGGTTTGTTTATGAAGCTTGATGTGGTTTCTGTTATTTTAGGAGAGTTTCTTGACAGTCATGACTTAGTCAATTTTATTATATTACTCGGTAAAAGGTTTATTTTTAAGGCCAAAAATAGATATTCACTTAATATTAATTTCTTCAGAATTTTTTAACTTAAGAAAGACACATGATTGAAAACCATAATGATACCAAAAAACATGAAAAAAGATGGGACATCCTAAAAGTCTTATTTTGAAAATGTAATGATGTTTATAGATATGCAACAACAGCAACATTTATGCTATCTGTTGTAGTGTTCCCTATTTTTGAGAGTACAACATGAAGGTGTGTGTTGCTGAGTCTGACTTGGACATTATCGAAACTACACCTGCTTTTAAAAACCTGAATTTCAGTAACAAACTGGTCTGGTAAAGATAAGGTTCTTTTTGATTTTATAAATAAAACAAAATAAGATAAATAAAAAACATTTTCTTGGATAAAAAACAATTACGTAAAAAATAGTAATTAATGTTAGTGGAGTGGCGCTTCAGGGACTGTGGGCCTTGCAGATTGTGTTATCTAAGTTGTGGGAACAACAACATTGCAGACTGTGTTATCTAAGTTGTGGGAACCGACATTTTAGTAGCAGAAAGAAACATCCCCTTTCGTGTGGATGAGTGTGGATGGGGGAGGGAGGGTTATGTGTGTGTGGGGGGGGGGGTTGATGCATTAATACTGAAAGTGTATCCTGTGTTTTGTTTGTTGATTTAATTTTTAGAAAAAAGAAAAAGAGTCATGAGACCACCTTGCAACATCACAAGGAGCCACGGGGTTTGTGTGTGTGACTGATGGATTTCTTTGCAATTGTTCCAAGCACAAAAAAGACACTTCTGCTTTGTTGAAATTGGGACTTCATGCATTTTTCAGTTTTGCGCTTGTCCTTAAACTCAGGGGTCGGCTGGAACTTACTGGAAGTGACTTTGTCTGCGTGCCAGTGTAAACCCTGGCCTGCTCAGCAGCACATGGACATTGACAACCATGGACCAATGCACATGAAGATCTGAGGGCTCTTTTTATGACCTTTTCTGTCTTCTATGTCTTTTATCTTGCACCAAGAAGAATTACTCTTTTTTGAACCCGTTCTCAAACAATGGCAATAAAAACTGTTGAGATTGAGATTGAGATGAGGGGCGTGGAACAGGGTTACACTGAGGGCCACATCGCAGTGATGGCTGCCCTAGGAGGGCCACTCTTAAGCGTATATCATTCATCAACACAAATGTAGAAGACTTCACCTCAAGATATTATTGAATATCAGATTTGTATCACATACGCTGTAAGAAATAGATTTTTCAGTAAAAAACAAAAACACTGGCAGCTGAGTGGCCGCCACAACTTCACCATAACATTCTTGATGGTTTCTACAACATATTACTGTACATGGAAAAACAGTACTATAGTTTTTTTTTACTGTACAATCCTGGCAACTGAGCTGCCAGTCTATTGTTTTTTTTACTGTAAAATCTATTGTCATTTCTGCAGTGTACAATTTGATGAAGAACTTGCTTTGATATAACTCACATATTTATTTTGTTTTCATTTGAAAAAGTTTGAAATGAATGATAGTATTATATTTGTTGCATTTAGTGTTGTCCAGAGACCAATATTTTGGTACCGCTACCAAAATACTTTTTGTTACTTTTCTAAATAAAGAGGACCACAAAAAATGTCATTATTGTCTTTAATTCAACAAACAATCGTAGAGTACATAAAAGATATGTTTATTATTGCAATTTAGTCCTTAAATAAAATGTTGAACATACTAGACTATTTGTCTTTTAGTAGTAAGTAAACAAACAAAGTGTCAATTGTGTCATTTATACAACTATTATTTTGTACACATTATGAGGGACAAGTGCTAGAAAATGAATTATTAATCTACTTGTTCATTTACTGTTAATATCTGCTTACTTTCTCTTTGACATGTTCTATCTACACTTCTGTTCAAATGTAATAATCACTTATTCTTCTCTTCTTTGATACTTTAAATTAGTTTTGGATGATAGCACACATTTAGGTATGGATCTGACACCAAGTAGTTACAGGATCATACTCTGGTCAACATTTAAAGTTAAAGTAGCAATGATTGTCTCACACACACACTGGGTGTGGCAAAATGTGTCCTCTGCATTTGACCCATCCCCATGTTCATCCCCTGGGAGGTGAGGGGAGCAGTGAGCAGCAGCATGGGCCGCGCTCGGGAATCATTTGGTGATTTAACCCCCACTCCCAACCCTTGACGCTGAGTGCCAAGCAGAGACGTAATGGGTCCCATTTGTTGTAGTCCTTGGTTTGACTCGGCCGGGGTTTGAACTCACAACCTCCCAGTCTCAGGGCGGACACTGTAACCACTAGACCACTGAGCTGGTGTAAGTCCTCAGGTGTCCAGAGAAGTACTTCCTGACTTTATAAACATAATATCATTTTTTTTTTAGACTAAAAGATCTTGTGATGATAAAAAATATCGATGTAATCATAGTAGTATCGACTAGATACGCTCCTGGACTTGGTATCATTACAGTGGATGTCTGGTGTAGATCCACCCTTGGTGTTTGTTTACATTGTGACGCCGGTGAGCTATTGTATCCTCCTAGGGTGTGTAGTGAAGCATGTTCAGCTATTCCTCATCCTCCAGTGATAATGATACATGTAAGAAACTCACTTTATTTGTCGCCATGGAGGCCAGGATTAGTCAGCCAGCGATTGTGGGTCTGATGGACCCCTTGCATTTTGTGGCTATCAAACACTTTTATGTTCAAATACTGAACAGATGTTTATTGGGATAAGGTCAACATCTGTTCAGTATTTGAACATAAAAGTGTTTGATTGTGAGGCATTAAAAGCCACAAAATGCAAGGGGTCCATCAGACCCACAAACGCTGGCTGAGTAACAACAATATGAACGTTGCACGGAAAATTTCTCTGCCAGTTTCTGCATCCCACAGGGATTCTTCTTTGGCGTTTCTGCACCTGCGCTTCCCACACAAGGTTGCAACATTGTTTGTCAACACTGTCTGCTCTCATTTTCTCGCACATTTGACCCTCTGATGTTCTGTGTACCTACACTATGTCCTCCTCCTGTCTAGGCCAGCTCTGTGTGTGTGTGTGTGTGTGTGTGTGTGTGTGTGCGTGTGTGTGTGTGTGGGAATGTGTGTGTGTGTGTGTGTGTGGTACACATAACATTCTTTTCCACACTTCTATCAGCCCCGGTCCAGTGGACCCGAACATCTTATATGTAATAGAAATTAATTAATTGTATGATTTTTCTTTTAATAAAAAATGAAAAGGGGGTCGCAGACCCCGAACACCACCCAATGATGTGGTGTTGTTACCCGCATGCATAAATTTGACTAATTCTAAAAAATGGGCCCTCTGAAGGCAGCCATTACTGCGATGTGGCCCTCAATGGAAGCAAATTTGAAATGTTACGTAGAGTGTGGCTTACGTTTCCTCCTCAGATAGGTGAGTAATGTCATGTCAGGATCTGGGTTGGTCTCCACCACCTGAAAAAACATAATGGTAAATGTTAAATAGTAAATGGGTTGTACTTGTATAGCGTTTTTCTACCCCTTTTTTAAAGGAGCCCAAAGCGCTTTGACAGTATTTCCACATTCACTCATTCACACACACATTCATACACTGATAATCAAGTCATTTATGGCATATCAATAAATTACAGGAATAACACAACATTTGCTATACGTTTAATTACATACAGTCAAGAAAATAAGTATTTGAACACCCTGCTATTTTGCAAGTTCTCCCACTTAGAAATCATGGAGGGGTGTGAAATGTTGACAGTAGGTGCATGTCCAGTGTATGAGACATAACCTAAAAAGAAAAATCCAGAAATAACAATCTATGATTTTTTAACAATTTATTCGTGTGATACAGCTGAAAATAAGTATTTGAACACCTGTCTATCAGCTAAAATTCTGACCCTCAAAGACCGGTTAGTCCGCCTTTAAAAGTCCTCCTCCTCCACTCCGCTGTATCATCCTGAATCAGATGCACCTGTGTGAGGTCGTTAGCTGCATAAAGACACCTGTCCACCCCATACAATCAGTAAGACCCAAACATTCAGCATGGCTAAGAGCAAAGAGCTGTCCAAAGACAGCAGACACAAAATTGTACAACTCCACAAGGATGGTAAGGGCTCTGGAGAAATTGTCAAGCAGCTTGGTGAAAAAAGGTCCACTGTTGGAGCAATCATTAGAAAATGGAAGAAGCTAAACATGACGCTCAATCTCAATGGGAGTGGAGCCCCATTTAAGATATCACCTGGTGGGGTCTCAATGATGCCAAGAAAGGTGAGGAATCAGCCCAGGACTACACGGCAGAACTTGGTCAATGACCTGAAAAGAGCTGGGACCACTGTTTCCATGGTGACTGTTGGTAATACACTAAGACATCATGGTTTGAAATCATGCATGGCACGGAAGGTTCCCCTGCTTAAACCAGAACATGTTAAGGCCCGCATTAAGTTGGCCAATGACCATTTGGATGATCCAGAAGAGTCATGGGAGAAGGTTTTGTGGACAGATGAGACCAAAAGTGACCTTTTTGGTCTTTCTTTGCACTTCTATATTTTTTATATTTACATTGTTTTCTAGCATGCACACGATTCTGATTCTGATCATTCCACCATGCGTATTTGCAGGAAGAAGAATGATGCCTACCATCCCAAGAACACCATCTCTACTGTGAAGCATGGGGGTGGTAGCATCATGCTTTGGGGGTGTTTTTCTGCTCATGGGACAGGACGACTGTACTGTATTAAGGAGAGGATGTATTGTGAGATTTTGGGCAAGAACCTCCTTCCCTCAGTCAGATCATTGAAGATGAGTCGTGGCTGGATCTTCCAACATGACAATGACCCAAAGCACACAGCCAGGAAAACCAAGAATTGGCTTCGTAAGAACCGTATCAAGGTTCTGGAGCGGCCTAGCCAGTCTCCAGACCTAAATCCAATTGAAAATCTTTGCAGGGAGCTGAAAGTCTGAGTTGGTCAGCGACAGCCCAGAAAGCTGAGTGATCTAGAGAAGATCTGTGGGCCAAAATCCCTCCTGCAGTCTGTGCAAAGCTGCTGAAGAACTACAGGAAACCTTTGACCTCTGTCATTGCAAACAAAGGCTACTCTACCAAATATTAATGTTGGTGTTCAAATACTCATTTTCAGCTCTATCACACAAATAATTGTTAAAAAATCATAGATTGTGATTTCTGGATTTTTCTTTTTATGTTCTCTGTCATACAGTGGACATCATGCACCTACTGTCAACATTTCACACCCCTCCATGATTTCTAAGTGGGAGAATATGCAAAATAGCAGGATGTTCAAATACTTATTTTCTTGACTGTAGTCATGTACATACAGTATAACATACAGTACAGGCCAAAGGTTTTCTTTATTTCCATGACTATGTACATTGTAGATTGTCACATCAAAACTATGAATGAACACATGTGGAGTTATGTACTTTAAAAAATAGGTGAAATAACACGTTTTATATTCGAGTTTCTTCAAAATAGCTACCCTTTGCTCTGATTGACACTCTTGGCATTCTCTCCATGAGCTTCAAGCACACCTGTGAAGTGAAAACCATTTCGGGTGACTACCTCTGGAAGCTCATGGAGATGGGATCTGTGCCGAGGGTGTGGTTGTGGCTTGTGCAGCCCTTTGAGACACTCGTGAATTAGGGCTATATAATGTATGTACATTGGTTGATGGTTGATTGATTGAGAGATTGCCAACGAGTGTGCAAAGTAGTAATTATCAATCAATCAATCAATGTTTATTTATATAGCCCCAAATCACAAATGTCTCAAAGGACTGCACAAATCATTACGACTACAACATCCTCGGAAGAACCCACAAAAGTGCAAGGAATTAGGGTGGCTATTTTGAAGAAACTAGAATATAAAACATTTTTTCAGTTATTTCACCTTTTTTTGTCAAGTACATAACTCCTCATGTGTTCATTTATAGTTTTGATGTGGCAATCTACAATGTAAATAGTCATGGAAATAAAGAAAACACATTGAAAGAGGAGAAGGTGTCTAAACTTTTGGCCTGTACTCTACACGCAGTACTAATATTTCTCCCGTTAGTCATCTGCAGCTGCAAGCCTGCGACTTCCTCTCGCTGCCAACATCAAAACATCCTGACTGCGTGCACTCGACTGTATTTTTAATGATCACATTGATAATATTGAATGTTGATTAGCAATTAAATATGATAAAGGTCACTTAGTAGGCTTACCTTCTTCCCGTTAACAAAGAAAATGAGCTCATCATCCCATGTTTGTTTGTCCTCCATGTTTCTGTCCACGTCCCTCATTCTGAGAGACTTCTCTTTTTTCTCAAGTCTAATACCAGTTGGCAGAATTGCAAAGGGGTGTGTGATGTTTTCTCCGCCTCCCCAGGCCCAAAACACCCAGCAGTGACTCAGCTGCTAAAGCAGAAAAAACAAGCACTCGATCTTTAGCATCGCATATGAACTTTGAATCCTGACACGGCAAGTTCACTGCTGTAAGTAATTATTCACAGCCTGGCAGGTGGCTCGGGGCAAACACCAGCAAATATCCTTTATGTCCATCCATTTGACCAATTTGTACGGAAGGCCAGTCAAAAGAACAACCGGGTGAATGAGGAACATCCTGCTGACACATTGTTTGAAAAGAGATGTAAATAATGGTTCTCCGTACACATTCCACATGTGACTCTTCTGTCCTTCTTTCACACGAGAACAGACCTTCTGCTGATGAGACATGGCTGACACTTACTGACTGCTTTACTGCAGCAGTTGCGAACAAAGCCTTCAAAGACCGCTTTTATGACCTTAGACTCGTTGGTCAAGGTTTAACAATTGTTGATAAGCCTTTATTAAAGATGGTTATGTCCGTGCTGCAGCATTTACTTGATTACTCGCCTGAGCGCTGGTTGAACGACGCCAGGCGCCAATGCAGGAGAACAGAGAGATAATGGAAAAAACACAGGCTGCATGTGTCTTTTGCCATTTTCAAAGAGATCCTGTTGTCCTTTCAGATGACTGTAAAAGCAGAGATGAAAATATATCTGTCTGAGACTATAGCTGCCAACTGGAACAACCCCAGAGCTCTGTTCAAGACCCTAACATTGTCATTGATGCGCCCAAATCTGTTGATTTTCTTCTGAAATCTGTGAACATTGTCTCCACTTTTTCACAGACAAAATTGTGTCAACGAGAGGCAGTTTATCTCAGTCTTCCTATGACCCTTCTATTCCTCTGCACTTCTCTTCTGTTTCCATCAGCTTGAGCCGGTGACCTTCTCCTTCCTAAAGGACACAGTTGGTCATATGAAAGAAGCCCTCTGGTTCTCCTGCAGATGCCCTCCCACCTCGCCTTGCTACTATTGGATCAAGTGCCCTTAACCTTATCAATAGTAGCCTCTCTTCTGAGTTTAAACATGCAGTGGTACGACCTTTACTTAAAAAAACAAGCCTCAATCCCTATCTCTAATCTTCCATACATTTCCAAAATATTAGAGAAGGTTGTCTACAGTCAGTTGTTGCCCTTCTTGGAGGAAAATGGTATCACTGAGCTGTTCCAGTCCGCTTTCAAAGCCCTCCACAGCACAGAGTCAGCGCTTCTAAAAGTATCTAACTATCCTCCTGTCAACAGATTCTGGTAAATATGTCGTCCTGGTGCTCTTACATCTGTCTGCTGCCTTCCACACCGTCCACCTTGCCACCTCAATCACTCGTCTTGAGAACTGTGTGGGCATTAAGGCAGCCTCCCTCAACTGGTTACGGTCCTACATAACTGACTGGAGTTTTAGTGTAAAAATAGACAGCTTCATTATGTCTTCCACAGCTCCTCTATCAGACGGGGTCCCCCAGGGCTCAATCCTTGGCCCCCTTTTATTTGCGCTTTACCTACAGTGTGCAAAGCGGTAACCAGAGCAAAAGGGTGGCTATTTTGAAGAAACTAGAATATAAAACATGTTATTTCACCTTTTTTGTGAAGTACATAACTCCACATGTGTTCATTCATAGTTTTGATGTGACAATCTACAATGTAATTAGTCATGAAAATACAGAAAACACATTGAATGAGGAGAAGGTGTGGCCAAACTTTTGGCCTGTACTGCAAGTAGACTTGTATTTATTGACTGACATGACACAAAATATATCCATTTCAAATTCCAACTTTCTAGCTTTAGGAAACACTAAAATATATATTTTTTAAAATGTGTTGGTCAATAAGTTACATTTTTCAATCAAACACAGTGAAAAATAATGGAATCACTCCAATTGTGAAGGGTTAAATATGGAGTCATTAAAAAAAAAAAAAACAGCTCTTTGTTGCATCACCTCCTGCAGTTGTAAGACATACAATTAACGAGTGACAAACAGTACCTTCATCCATCTTGCTGTTGTAAGATCATCTTTGCAGGCTCCATCTTGTCATGGAGCATTTTCTTCCATTTCCACCACAGTCTTCTCAATCGGAGAGAGACCAGGACCATTTGCGGGCCAGGACATGGATTGAGGGCAGCACGGTGGTAGAGGGGTTAGTGTGTCTGCCTCACAATACGAAGGTCATGAGTAGTCCTGGGTTCAATCCCGGGCTCGGGATCTTTCTGTGTGGAGTTTGCATGTTCTCCCCGTGACTGCGTGGGTTCCCTGCGGGTACTCGGGCTCCTTCCCAACTCCAAAGACATGCACCTGGCGATAGGCTCCTCCCACCTCCAAAGACATGCACCTGGGGATAGGCCCCTCCCACCTTCAAAGACATGCACCTGGGGATAGGCCCCACCCACCTCCAAAGACATACACCTGGGGATAGGCCCCTCCCACCTCCAAAGACATGCACCTGGGGATAGGCCCCTCCCACCTCCAAAGACATGCACCTGGGGATAGGCCCCTCCCACCTCCAAAGACATGCACCTGGGGATAGGCCCCACCCACCTCCAAAGACATGCACCTGGGGATAGGCCCCACCCACCTCCAAAGATATGCACCTGGGGATAGGCCCCACCCACCTCTTAAGACATGCACCTGGGGATAGGCCCCTCCCACCTCCAAAGACATGCACCTGGGGATAGGCCCCACCCACCTCCAAAGACATGCACCTGAGGATAGGTTGATTAGGGACCATTTAGTGTTGCCAATGTGTGAATGTTGTCTGTCTATCTGTGTTGGCCCTGCGATGAGGTGG
This sequence comes from Nerophis ophidion, assembly GCF_033978795.1. Lineage (NCBI taxonomy): Eukaryota > Metazoa > Chordata > Actinopteri > Syngnathiformes > Syngnathidae > Nerophis > Nerophis ophidion. Next base: position 1,210,583 of record NC_084637.1, on the reverse strand, counting down.
CGACTTGTCCAGGGTGTACCCCGGCTGCCATCCGATCATTGGTGTCGTTAGACCTATTTTAGGGGGGCTGTAGCCCTCCTAAAATATTCTTAAGCCCCCTTAAATAATTTGGGGTTTTATATATATATTTATATATATATATTTTTTTTTTTTACAAATACATGCCGACATATTCATTATAATGTGGCCCGAATATGAGTTTAAATAAATAATCACATAACCTAGGGGTCGCCAACCTTTACCACTCAAAGAGCCCTTTTGACCCGTTTCACAAAATAAAGAAAAGTATGGGAGCCACAAGACTCTTTTGAAATTTAAAATGAAATAACACAGCGTACAAAGTTGTGTTCTGCTTTGTGCTATGTAACAACCAAAGGTCTCAGACACGCGGCCCGTACCTTAATATGAAAATGTAATATTAGTGCGAGTTTTATTTGAATGCCGCTTGACAACATCACATTTGCCAACCATCTCAATTTTTCCGGGAGACTACCGACTTTCAGAGCAACCTTTCTCATGACTATCTGCTGGTTTTCAACCTTTCTCATGACTATCTGCTGGTTTTCAACCTTTCTCATGACTATCTGCTGGTTTTCACCCTAACAACAATAATAAGGGGGTGCTATGATGACAATTTGTTTAGCGTCCTCCACAAATGTAACAAACAGCTTCCCAGCCAATTCGCATGTTGTATGTGGCTTCTGCAGAGACACATACGCGACTGCAAGGCATACTTGTTCAACAGCCATACAGGTCACACTGAGGGTTGTGATACAAACATCTTAAGCACTCTTACAATAATATGCGCCAAACTGTGAACCCACAATTCGGGAGAACATTCGCACTGTAAGACATTATAAACACAACATAACAAATACCCAGAATCCCATGCATCCCTTACAATTACAGGCGCCATTATACACCCCCGCTAGCACCAAACCCCAACCCCCCCAAACCCGCCCACCTCAACTGACGCACGGAGGGGATAGTGGGATGTACAATGGAGCCCGGAATAGTTAGGGACCGCCAAGTGCCCTGCCTTCGGCTTCCGGCCAGCTCACAATGCACCCGACCTCTATGGCCCCTCCTATGAGTGGTGAGCCCATTGGAGGGATGACCCACGTTGTCTCTTCGGGCTGATGCCGCTTGCCATCGTGCCCCAACTACGGGCCTGGCTCCAGAGGGGGCCTTCGGTGACCAGCGTCCGGGCAAAAGAAATCTGACTCAATTTTGTTATGTATCCATAGAAGTCTTCGAGCTGCTCTTTGTCTGATCCCTCACCTAGGACCTGTTTGTCTTGGGAGACCCTACCAGGGGGCATGAAAGCCCCCGGACAACATAGCTCCTAGGATCATTTGGACACGCAAACTCCTCTACCACGGTAAGGTGGCAGCTCAGAGAGGAGATATATATATATATATAGTGGGGCAACAAAGTATTTAGTCAGCCAGCGATTGTGCAAGTTCTCCCACTTCAAATGATGACAGAGGTCTGTCATTTTCATCATAGGTACACTTCAACTGGGAGAGACAGAATGTGAAAAAATCTCAGGATACATTGCCCCATTCATTCTTTCCTTAACACGGATCAATCGTCCTGTCCCCTTAGCAGAAAAACAGCCCCAAAGCATGATGTTTCCACCCCCATGCTTCACAGTAGGTATGGTGTTCTTGGGATGCAACTCAGTATTCTTCTTCCTCCAAACACGACAAGTTCAGTTTATACCAAAAAGTCCTATTTTGGTTTCATCTGACCCCATGACATTCTCCCAAGTGCTCTCTGGCAAACTTCAGACGGGCCTGGACATGCACTGGCTTAAGCAGGGGGACACGTCTGGCACTGCAGGATTTTATTCCCTGTCGGCGTAGTGTGTTACTGATGGTAACCTTTGTTACTTTGGTCCCAGCTCTCTGCAGGTCATTCACCAGGTCCCCCAGTGGTTCTGGGATTTTTGCTCACCGTACTCATGATCATTTTGACCCCACGGGATGAAATCTTGCCTGGAGCCCCAGATCGAGGGAGATTATAAATGGTCTTGTATGTCTTCCATTTTCTGATAATTTTTCACAGCAAGCTGCTTGCCTATTGTAGATTCACTCTTCCCAGTCTGGTGCAGGTCTACAATTCTTTTCCTGGTGTCCTTCGACAGCTCTTTGGTCTTGGCCATAGTGGAGTTTGGAGTCTTGACTGTTGGAAGCTGTGGACAGGTGTCGTTTATACAGATAACATAGTTCGAACAAGTGCCATTAATATAAGTAAAGAGTGGAGGACAGAAGAGCTTCTTAAAAAAGAAGTTACAGGTCTGTGAGAGCCAGAGATCTTCCTTGTTTGAAGTGACCAAATACTTATTTTCCACCATCATTTACAAATAAATTATTTAAAATTCCTACAATGTGAATTCCTGGATTTGTTTTCACATTCTGTCTCTCCCAGTTGAAGTGTACCTATGATGAAAATTACAGACCTCTGTAATCATTTGAAGTGGGAGAACTTGCACAATCGCTGGCTGACTAAATACTTTTTTGCCCCACTGTGCGTATATATATATATATATATATATATATATATATATAAGTATATATATATATATATATATATATATATATATATATATATATATATATATATATATAAATATGTGTGTATGTATATATATATATATATATATATATATATATATATATATATACACACAGTGGGGCATATATATATATGCCGAAGTTTTGTGCTTGTGCGCTACGTTCGCTCGCATTCTGTGCATCCTCGGAGGGCTAAGTTCCCCTTGTCCTTAAAAGCTAGTGATGCCCCTGCGTCTAATTGAAACTGAGAAAGGCACCGGTGTCCCCCGCTACCCCAAAGGGAATAAGTGGTAGAAAATGGATGGGATGGACATGGATTGACCTTCTGTGTCTTTCTGCGAGGACATTTGTTCCAGTTTTTGCTGATGGCGAGATGCATGATTATCTTGAAAGTGTTACCATCCCCAAACATCCTGTCCATTGGTGGAGGAAGACAAGTGTCAATGTGCATTGATTGAAGCTATAGTGGCAGCCATCAATCACAGCTGTGCCGTCACCCGACATATCATCCACGACTATAGAAATGTTTCCTTCAGGCAGTCGTATTCAGAGATCTCAGTGGAATGGCACCAAAGATTGGTGATTGATCACTTAAGGATGACTTTCATTTAGCTTTTCTGCATTTTAATTCCATTTCCTCTGGGTGACTTCTTACAGCTGGCACACAAATGATGACTCCAGTTTACACACATTTATTTTCAATTAGTTTTATCGTGCATTTTCAAGACATTTTTTTTTAGGTTTTCTGTCTTGTGACTATGTGCTCTACTGTCTGGACTGTTGTTGTTATGTTGTCTATTACCATTGTTGTTATGTTGTCTATTACCATTGTTGTTATGTTGTCTATTACCATTGTTGTTATGTTGTCTATTACCATTGTTGTTATGTTGTCTATTACCATTGTTGTTATGTTGTCTATTACCATTGTTGTTATGTTGTCTATTACCATTGTTGTTATGTTGTCTATTACCATTGTTGTTATGTTGTCTATTACCATTGTTGTTATGTTGTCTATTACCATTGTTGTTATGTAGTCTATTACCATTGTTGTTATGTTGTCTATTACCATTGTTGTTATGTTGTCTATTACCATTGTTGTTATGTTGTCTATTACCATTGTTGTTATGTTGTCTATTACCATTGTTGTTATGTTGTCTATTACCATTGTTGTTATGTTGTCTATTACCATTGTTGTTATGTTGTCTATTACCATTGTTGTTATGTTGTCTATTACCATTGTTGTTATGTTGTCTATTACCATTGTTGTTATGTTGTCTATTACTATTGTTGTTATGTTGTCTATTACCATTGTTGTTATGTTGTCTATTACCATTGTTGTTATGTTGTCTATTACCATTGTTGTTATGTTGTCTATTACCATTGTTGTTATGTTGTCTATTACCATTGTTGTTATGTTGTCTATTACCATTGTTGTTATGTTGTCTATTACCATTGTTGTTATGTTGTCTATTACCATTGTTGTTATGTTGTCTATTACCATTGTTGTTATGTTGTCTATTACCATTGTTGGTACATTCATTCTTCCTACATTATTGATACAAATGATTGTTAGAGTGTAATAATTAGAGTTAGCTGTGATAGTGCCACCATGATACAACATTTGTATAATAATGCTTAAATCAAGTAAGAGTAGAAGTCAATGGAACAATGACTGAATAGAGACTCAGTGAGGGTGGGATTAAATAAATGATCTTCTTCCCACTCCCTTTCAGGAAAAACTGGACAATAATGCTTACATACTGTACATTACCTTTTGCACTATTATGTGTTGTCAACTTTGTATTTTTTTAATGTCATTCCCTGCAATAAATACATTAATGAAAAAAATGAAAGTAATGTATTTTCCCAACAAAGGCACAGAGAGTCTGATGCTGCTTTTAATCTTCATTCCCAACATTCACATCTCAACAGCGACACACATGACATTGCTATCGCTTGCAGACGACACAGAACCTCCTTATTATGATTATTATTATTATTGTTACATCAAGCGAGGTGACATTCACAAACCCCTTGAATTATGAGCATCAATATTATGACACAAAATATGTTTGTTGCCATAATTATGACAACTGGTTATGGATTTTAATTATAGTTCTTAATATATTACTCAGTTATTACATTTGTATAACTACAAGTATTTCAAGAGCTAGTCTCAGTGTCACAAAATCTGTGGGAATAATATTTTTTTTGGGATGACATAAATTTGCATGCATTTTATCTTTTAGTACCAGATCAGGCACCAATAGCATTTTTGGCACTACTATCAGTTAAAAGGACGCCATCCCTACCCAATACACACCCAGCTTTTAAATTCCAAAGCTTTATTTTGCCAATTCAAATGTTACCCTACAGAATAAAATATATTCTTACACCAAGATAACTTCTGTCATGATTGTTTTTTAAAGATTCCAAAACACAAAGTGCATCTAAACAAAAAAACTTGCCAATTTAATATTTTTAATTGCTATCATGATTATTAACTTAAATATAGCATATTTAGGTGGTTGTAATTGTTCATTGATGAAGTATTGTCAATGCAATTAAGTGTAGTGTATTTTATAGATAAGCATTTCTTAAATACTTAGTTGGGTTTACCATGTTTGTTCAGGTCCTTTAATTTTTTATTAAACACCTGCTTTTCGACAGTTCCATAAACTGCAGATAAGTAGCCTTTTTACAAGTAATAAGTTATTTCCTAAAAATAAACGTTTTAAAATATAGATATATTCCTACAGTTGTGCTGTCGTCATTGGAATTTCATTACCGGCATGTTAGAAGACATCACTCAAAGCAGGGGGACATTTTAATACAAATCCGCATGATTAGCACAATAAACTGACACCTTTGCATTTCATTGGCAATTGAAACATACTGTACTGAGAGGTAGCGCATTTCACCTCCAAAAGTATCCCATACAAATGATTACACATACAGTAAATGTTGCGCATATTGACTTTAGTTGAGAGTTGTCTTTAACACTACTGTAACTTGGGAGTCTGGGGCCGTATTTATCAAGCTTCTTAGAATTACTCCAGAAAAGTCTGCTAAGAGTTGACTTATGAGTAAAGAAATTCTTCGCTGAAAGCTGCACTTAAAAATGTGATATCAAGCGTCTTACTCACACTTTCAGCAAAGTGTAGGACTGAATCTTAAGTGTCACACTCAGAGCTGAATTACGACATTACTATGTGCCGTAAACGGAATTTTAGGTGACGTCATTTCTGTGTCCATAAAAAAAAGACCAATCACGGAAGGGAATAATCCCTAGTCTAAGAATAAAGAAATATCTTAGAAATATTTAAGTGGACAAGGGGAGTGTATATTTCGACAATAAACTACAAAATAATACAAAACAGACAAACAATATTGGCAATGAACCAAAAATAAATGTTTCCTTTTCTTTCATTTAGTACCCGTGCGTGATGGGTGGACCCAGGCCACATGGGAACCACGTCCAAGATTTTGTGGTCTGCATGGAAGACTACTTGCGTGTTGATGCTGTGGTACCTCTTCCTATTAACAAACACACTCTGGGCCACACTTGGAGCGATGCTCCCTACATGTGTACCATCGATTGCCTCGACCACTCCAGGGAAGCCAGCTACCTGCATGAGCGCAGTTTGCTTCTGCTGAATTATCCGGGCTGTAGTTGGAAAGTCAATGAAAGGCATGACGAGGTGAGGAGCAGTAAGGGCCATTACTGTTTCCATAACAGTTCTGCTTACTGATGGTTGTGATGGCTCCAAATCATCAGCGTTACACTGTTGCATTTTCCCAGTGGCGAGATATGGAAGCTTTGTGATGACCTTTAGTTGTGCTGTGAAAGCTCTGCTGTGTGATGTTGCTGATGAGATGACGCCCCTTATTAAATCTGTTACAAAAATAATACCCGCTCTGTCTAAACGATACCGTTTGATCAGCTGCTCGTCATCAAACAAAGCCAGGACATCCTTCCGCTCCCTGAAGGTTGGCGCACGTCTCTCTGGCCTCAGTGCCATCCCCCGCTGGCATCTCCTAACCACTCGGGACACCTCTGAAGGTCTCTTAAATATCGTGGAGAGTAGGAGTGATTCTTAGACTTAAGAGAGTTGATAAATAGCTTTTATTCTTAAGTTTGAGAGTAGGACTAAATTTTGCTAATTCTCGGGACTTAAGTGTAAAATGGCCCTCTAGGACACTTGATAAATAAGGCCCCTGATCTTCTGCTTTGTTGACAACATGCTCAGGTAAACACCGTGAAGAGAGTCTCAGCACTCGATGCTTTTGTAAATGTAAGCTCCTGTATACACACATGCACTTGCTAGATCTGCTTGGCAGAGTGTAAATTGGCACAAAATAGTTGCAATATTGAAAAGTACTAATAAACAAATAAATAAATAAATAAATGTCAGCCATGATGCATGAGGTGTACCTGTGTTATTTTATATTCTTCAGCAGGGAGGTGCGTGCATTAACCACTGCCTTGAAAGCGTCCTCGCTTCCAGGGGCCACACATTTGTCCGGGTGGAGAAGTACTGCCAGTTTTCTGTAGGCCTTGTTGACCTCCTCCCTAGAAACCCAAATAGAACAACATGAGCGGAAGTAAAAACCCAACACATTGCTAGAATGATACTGCACTCTACTATTACATACAACATGTCACAGGGATTACCAACAACGGCAAAAAAAGACATAATGGCAGCATTGGACTATAAACCTTGTTTTTAGCTCCAGTTCACACACTCTTGCTTAATTAGGAGCCTCTGCATTTCAAACACCCAATACATTCACACAAAAACAAAGGTTATGACAAAACATTCAGCAAAAATCCCATTTTATAATCCTAACTTTCACTTGTGCTCACTCCATGCCAGAATAAATAAATCAAATACATTCACACTATAAAATAATCTCGTCACACAAACGGCCTTCAAACATTCGAATGTGAAGTTTTGTCCAGCCCAGCACACACTCCACCACATCAAGGGGTTGGTTGGGACTTAAACATGTTTGAATGTTTCTGGGGGGAAAAAAGGGAACATTTTGAAGGCATTCCTTTTTACAGCCTGCAGGATGTTGCAACAGCCGAGCCGACTGGATGTGTGCCACTCCAGCTTGCTGCCAATATCCAGGAGGATTCTTTTAGTTTAGGAGAGGGAAAAAAATATGAGTTATGAGATAAATATGAGATGGGTAGGTTGTGAGTTTTAACCCCGGCCGAGTCGTACCAAAGACTATAAAAATGGGAGCCATGACCTCCCTGCTTGGCAATCAGCATCAATGCTTAGAACTGGGGGTTAAATCAACAAAGTGATTTCTGAACGCAGCCACTGCTGCTGCTCACTGCTCCCCTCACCTCCTAGGGGGTGAACAAGGGGACTGGTCAAAGGCAGAGGACACATTTCACCACACCTAGTGTGTGTGTGTGTGTGTGTGTGTGTGTGTGTGTGTGTGTGTGTGTGTGTGTGTGTGTGTGTGTGTGTGTGTGTGTGTGTGTGAGACTATCACTGGTACTTGAACTTGTAAGGAGGGGAGAGTAAGGGAGAATGGCAGGACAACAGGAAGATGAATGGTTACTGTACTAATCACCTGCAGGCCCAGGGAATGGTTACTGTACTAATCACCTGCAGTCCCAGGGAATGGTTACTGTACTAATCACCTGCAGGCCCAGAGAATGGTTACTGTACTAATCACCTGCAGGCCCAGGGAATGGTTACTGTACTAATCACCTGCAGGCCCAGGGAATGGTTACTGTACTAATCACCTGCAGGCCCAGGGAATGGTTACTGTACTAATCACCTGCAGGCCCAGGGAATGGTTACTGTACTAATCACCTGCAGGCCCAGAGAATGGTTACTGTACTAATCACCTGCAGGCCCAGGGAATGGTTACTGTACTAATCACCTGCAGGCCCAGAGAATGGTTACTGTACTAATCACCTGCAGGCCCAGAGAATGGTTACTGTACTAATCACCTGCAGGCCCAGGGAATGGTTACTGTACTAATCACCTGCAGGCCCAGGGAATGGTTACTGTACTAATCACCTGCAGGCCCAGGGAATGGTTACTGTACTAATCACCTGCAGGCCCAGGGAATGGTTACTGTACTAATCACCTGCAGGCCCAGAGAATGGTTACTGTACTAATCACTTTCCAGGCCCAGAGAGGACACCAGACAGACCTACCAGTTCGCTTAAAAAATGTTGGAAGATAGGAACATTCCTAAAAACAGCAGAGTGCTGCCATAAACAGATGATCTGTAAATATGTTTTTTTGCAGCAGGCCCTTAAAAATGTAGAGTGATCCTGTTGTACAGACACAGCTGTTTGGTTTTCCACAATACAGAAACGATAGCACAGGCCAAACTCATATGTCCACTGCAGAGGACGCTGCTTCCCGGGAATGGACAAACTTGAAATAATAGTGAAGGGGTAAGTCTGACCCCCAGCCCTGAGCCCCAAACTCAATTGAGTCGACCAGTCCTGCTGCCTGTCCATCATGACGTTGCTCACAATGTGTGCGATACAAAATGATATCAAATTGATTAGCTGTGCTGCTGAAGGGTTACTTTGATGACCATATTAGACCATAAAGAAACAATGACTGCATTTCCATGCACTAAATTAGTCTGACTTGTCAAATAGTTGATTTGGTGTGTGGTCACGCTGGCATGTGAAGTCCGTGCACACTCACTTCCACAACATGCAAATGGGCAGCAGAATGTCATGGCCACAGCGGGGGACTCCTGCTGTTTGCATTCAAGTCAATGTGTCCCTTTTCACCAAAATCCTGGTGACGTTCCGCAACATTCCGCTAAATATAGGCAGAGCTTCTATATATGCCAGCTGCCGCAACAAAGCCGTTCAGTTTAGCCAAAATCTGCTTGTGTTGGACAGGAAGTCAAGCACAAACACAGAATGTACCTCTCAGCATTAATGGTGCCTTCACAGATGTGTAAGTTAGCCATGCCTTGGCCACTAATACACCCCCATACCATCACACATGCTGACTACCACACTTTCACCCTACAACAATCACTAATACACCCCCATACCATCACACATGCTGACTACAACACTTTCACCCTACAACAATCACTAATACACCCCCATACCATCACACATGCTGACTACAACACTTTCACCCTACAACAATCACTAATACACCCCCATACCATCACACATGCTGACTACAACACTTTCACCCTACAACAATCACTAATACACCCCCATACCATCACACATGCTGACTAGAACACTTTCACCCTACAACACTCCCCATGGTTCTTTTCCTCTTAGGTCCGGAGGACACGACGTCCACAGTTTCCAAAAACAATTTGAAACGTGGACTCGTCAGACCACAGAACACTTTTCCACTTTGCATCAGTCCATCATAGATGAGCTGGGGCTCAGCAAATCCGGGGGCGTTTCTGCACAGTGGAGTTTTAACTTGCACTTACAGATGTAGCAACCACCTGTAGTTACTGATGGTGGTTTTCTGAAGTGTTCCTGAGCCCATGTGGTGATATCCTTTACACACTAATGTCGCTTTTTGATGCAGTAGCGCTTGAGGGATCCAAGGCGCGTAATATCATGGCTTACATGCAGTGATTTCTCCAGATTCTCTGAACCTTTTGATGATATTACGGCGCGTATCAGATGTTGAAATCCCTAAATGCCTTGCCATAGCTGCTTGAGAAATGTTGTTCTTAAACAATTTGCTCAGGCATTTGTTGACAAAGTGGTGACCCTCGCCCCGTCCTTGTTTGTGAATGAGTGAGCATTTCATGGAAGCTGCTTTTATAGCCAATCATGGCACCCACCTGTACCCCAATTAGCCTGTTCACCTGTGGGATGTTCCAAATAAGTCTTTGATGAGCATTCCTCAACTTTCTCACTCTTTTTTGCCACTTGTGCCAGCTTTTTTGAAACATGTTGCAGCCATCCAATTCCATCCATCCATTTTCTACTGCTTATTCCCTTTGGGTTCACGGGGGGCACCAATTCCAAATACCGTAAGCTAATATTTGCAAAAAAGAACAAAGTTTGTCAGTGTGAAGATGAAATATCTTGTCTTTGCAGTCTATTCTATTGAATATAAGTTGAAAAGGATTTGTTGTATTCTCTTTTTTTTTTAGCATTTACACAAGGTGACAACTTCACTGCTTTTGGGCTTTGTACAATAGTTTGATTACAACCTTTGAGTACAATGATAAAGGTTTTATAAATGTACTATTAATATTAGTATCAGGCTCATTAATAAAGGAGGAACAGGAAAGTTCAACTTGAGGTGTCACTAATACAAATCTGGAGGTGAGGCACATGATGAATAGGAGTTTAGATATAGATATAGTATTGTCCACACCACATTACAATAGTCAAATATTTTTGTTCAGCGTGTGGCAACATGCAACTAAGTATCCGTCTGCCTGCCTATCGGTTAAGAGTGACTTGAAGAGAAACAAAAATAGTCATGGGCGTGCATTTGTAACCATGAAACATCAGAACATGAAACAATGTAACCCATGCACCCCTTTTAGTTAGGTGGAGAAGACATCTAGAGGTGGATATATTTAACACCGAGTTGCATAAGAGTGACTTTCATTGGATGTCACATGCCGACGTCAATCATCTCTTGTATTGCACCTATAAAATGACATAAACGCTGAACTCACCGTGTGGCCCCAGGCTTGACCCCCAGCATATCCCAAGAGTCTTTACTGTTTCTGATACGCCTGATGGTGTCTGCTTGCTCTTTGGTGAAGCCAACGCTAACTTCTGACACAGGACGCTTCCCACCGTTCTCACACATGTCAGTGATGGAAGAGAAGAAGGCCTGCACACCACAAACACCACACACACACACACACACACTTACTATGGATTCTGCTTCAGTGCCAGGCAGGTCTGGGCGATGATGGCAAATTCCAAATCACAAATAATTCAGCCTTCTATATGATTTTGGTGAATGCACAATTATCCGACTCTCACCTACTACTCTACTTTTTGGTCAACATGATCTTATTGTAGCCAAAGTGTATCTAAATAATTGACAAAAATGTATTTTGGATACAAACTGCTCATGTTATACTGCCAGCTTAGCGTGTTTTAAGATTTGCGCCATGACACATCTGTGTAGCAAACAGTGTGACATGGCTACCTACATACGTCTTCTTCTGCCGGCTTTCTGGCAGCCTTCACACTTTGTCAAACCTTGCTGCCCGTCATTAACGGCAGTGTTCGTTAAAAGAGTGATGTATCAGTGAGAGAGAATTACAAAGGGCAAAAACATAACAGACAGTTTAGAATTCTCATCTTTGATTATTTCTACTTAAAGGGTTTCCCCTACACATAAACGATTGTGGCGCAACGCCACAGCAAGATTACTGCCGCCACATCTTAAATATAACTGGCTTCTTTTTACATGAAAACAGATTTAAGTGATATATTGTATGAATGGATAGACCATATATAGTCTATTATTTACTTATCATTGGCTATAAGTTTGAAAAACACCTCAAATATCATAAAAACTTTACTCTTTGCTTTATTTTGGAAGCAAAACTAGTGTCAGCAGCTGCTCTCGCACCTAAACCAGTTGACACCCAGCAAAAGTAAAGGGAAAAAAGGATTTAAAGCTAATGAATGCATTTCTTGTTCAAGCCAGAGTAAACTACACGAAATCTTTTGACATCACTACCAAAATAAGGTCGAACTTTAAGCCACGTGCATCTTCAAACCTCCGCTTGGACATGGCTGTGTGGAGTGTGCACGTGTGTGGCTTTTCTGCGGGCACTCCACTTCCATCCCACCTTCCAAAACATGCATGTGAGCTTAAATGGAGACTGCAAATTGTCCACAGACATAAATGTTAGAGTCAATGCTTGTCCATCTGTGACTTGCGATTGGCCATGCTAATTTCAGTTAGCTTGTCTATGGGTTGGTCCATTGTATGTTAGCATTAAGCTAGCGGCGTTAGAGCTCAACCTTCATCCTGCATAATTGTATTGCTTTTTCACTTTATTACAAATTACATTATTATTTTAACTTGATTACTACATCTATGTGCACTTCATTTGTATACTTTCTTTGGTGTGGTTAGATTTAAAGTGACTTTATTGTGAAGAATATCAACAAGACACTGTTTTTTTTAAAAATACAACTCAAAGGACTATTTACATATTGAGCAAACTAAATTGCAACATTCATGGAGGACAGAATATAGTTACCTTTTACAATAAGCAACCATTGAACCAAGAGAACACAGTCTACCGAGTCAAGTTCCTTTTGTCAAAGCTGATTTCGATTCTAATTCTGACATGAGAAAAACATATTAACATTAATAAAGGTAGTATTAATAACTAACACCACTAATATTTGTTTTTCTTCTTCGTCTTTCTTAGTTTATTTCAAACATGAGCACATTCACAACACAATACATCAGACAATTCATATCACCTCACATCACGTCCCAAAAGGATGAGGAAGAAGCAAAGCTTATTTCATTCTCCTCCTTTCCCACGTCAGAGCGCCCACAAATATATACATTCATTTACTGACTCTTTTTACAGCAAAATAGCAAAATGACATCCGCGAATGAGTAATACAACAGTTCTGTAACATGGAATTAATTAAGTCAGTCATTACCAACATACTGAGATGAAGAATATCTTATTTTCAATAAGGTTCAAAGTGTTTCTCATAATTCT